>NC_133622.1:11355493-11587993 GCF_048593235.1 Sminthopsis crassicaudata
AAGAAACTCTGTAGTTAACTAACCCAGGAGTGGAAAATAAATACACTAAGTATTGCACTATAATATAGTCCAAGACAGGAGAAAAGGAGGGTGGAAGGTTGGTTGAAGGTCTTTCTTCCATTATGTTCCCTGATTTAGAAAGTCTGATGACTTGGTAGGCATTTAGTCTTTGATGGTTGATTTCCCAAGCACCACACCCCCTTCTCCTATAGACCATTGTATAGCCATTGCTAATGAAATTATTACATAGAATACCACAAGTAGAGAGGTCCTCATTCAAGCTTGAAGGTGAGAAAATTAGAAGAAATAAAAGGAAGTTCTCCTTGTAGCAGATGGTAAAATGTGGTGATACAAAAAAGAAAACGACAGGCAGAAAATAAATCTTTGAAAGCTTCAGATAAACCCATGAATCTAGTACTAAGGGAAATTCAGGAAGTTATCCTTAACTTTTGAGGATAATTTCAGTGAAGACAACCGTATTACTGAATAGGAATGTATAACATTGTTAAAGTAATTGTAAACAGTTATTATAATAGTATACAGTACAATAACCCTTCTTTATGTAATATTTTGGGAATACAAAGTTGTTTCTCACATTTGGTTCTTATAACACCCACATGAAGTCCAAAGGAAAGTGACAATTATACCCCATTTTATAGATGGAGAAATTGCAACTGGGGGAGTTTCAAATATTGTCCCAAAGCCACATAACTAATATTTAAGACTATAGTTGTAATTTGAACTCAGTTATGAAATTGAGTCTCACAATTTTGAAATCACAACACTTTCCATAATGTCATTGATGTTATTATTTTTAAAAAAATTCTAACTGATTATAGTCCAACTTTTGATGAACCTCTCTATAATTAACTATGCTGATACTTGAAGCAAGGATACATTATCAAACTCTTAAGTATTTCCTGCTTAGCTGGATAAAATAAGTATGAACAATGGAAATTCAGGATAACCTATATAACACGAGGACACCTCAGAGAAAAATTTCAATGGAGAATCAGTATCATGAACATCTCCTGAGATTTTTAGTACACAGCAGGAAAACCTATCATTTGTTCATTTTCAATGCGGTATTTAAGTTTATATTATGTGACATTTTGCATAGCTATTCTTTTGCATAGATTTTAATTCAAATTATAGTAATATTCATATCCCATCCTAGGAAAAATCAGCAAACATCTTGATTCTCCCTCAAATAACCTAACTATACAATATCTCCTATAAGTTCATTTCTATGTGCTTGCATCTAATTTCAACAACACACAAAGATGGCCATGTCTCTCCTGAATCCTCATGACTTCTAGGCTATCCTATTGTACCTCCCTTAATTTATTGCCCCATTCTATATAGTGACTCTTCAATACTTTTCCATCCATCCTCCAATCTCCTGAACAACTTCAACCTCCTCTCTTTCTTATTCTTTCAGTGGCAAAACCTTGCCTCATGTTTTTCAGCAAAAGTTGAATCTATTTGCCATTAATTCCCCCTTCTTCTTCATGTCCTTTTATTTAGACGTGTCCCCTTCTCTTCTCTCTCTCTCTCTCTCTGTCTCTCTCTCTCTCTCTCTCTCCTATTTCTCTCTCTCTCTTTCTCTGTCTCTCTCTGTCTCTCTCTGTCTCTCTCTCTCTCTCTCTCTCTCTCTCTCTCTCTCTCTCCTCTCTCTCTCAATGAAGTGGTTTATTCTTCTCCAAGGCTAACCCTTCTACTTATTCAAAGTGTCCCATTCTCTTCTTTAGAAAGAGATATTAGACTTAAGCAGATATTGCTTTAACAATTAATGTCACATAATTTCATGACATTATGGCTTTAAGGAATATATGAGTAGTACATTGATACTGAGATGATTGTAAGTTAGTAGTAAGACTCTCCTGTGAGCTGTCCTTGCCAAGGTATCCCAATCTATCATAGCTATTTGGAAGCTATTTGGAGGATTCTTCAGGCTTTCTTCCGAAGAATCTAACTGGCCATTGATGTTAAAAGAAATAAAGCTTTATCTGACACAGTCTATTTCAAGCAAAGACTTATGAATTAATTTGAAACATCCAGTGACAAAAGAATTGGGAGAGAGACAGTATTGGAATACATTTAGACCACAGTCACCAGATCTCTACTGAAGTCTAAGGTATCTGTGGATTTGAAAGGAGACAGAGGTGAAATGGAATTTATAATCCAAGAAGAAGTGCTTTCTAACCAATTACCCAAGATTTTCCAGCTTCCTGTCTCTCCTCCTAATTTTGTGGAATAACTAGACTGTGTCACTCATGGGTATGGTAGTGGTCCAAGGCTTTTATTGGAAATTGAAGGAAGAAGCTCAGATGGTTTTCACATCTTATGGGGTTTTTTTTTGCCAGAGAGATGCCAATTAACAAAATGAAAATTTTCAAAATGGAAGTTTCCAAATATAGAGGTAAGTTAGAGACTTACTTAAAGGAAGCACACTTAGAAGAAAGGCAGCCTATCCAAGAAGGCTAGAGAGTTCTTGGGATGGGAGTCACAGAAAATGTATCAAAATCAAGTTTATAAGATAGTTTGGTGCAGTGAAAAAAGCTAAGGATCAGAAAAGAAATAAACATTTATTAAGTGCTTACTGTATACCAAGTACTATGCTAAGGACTTTACAGATAATCTCATTTGATGCTAACCACAATCTTTAGAGGGAAGATACTATTTTATTCTTATTTTATAGTTAGGGAAAATGAGGTAATCAGAAGCTTAATGAGATGTAATAACTTATCAAAGATCATATAATTAGTATTTGAGACTGGCTTCAGGTCAGCACTTTATCCATTGTACCACCATCTATTAAGTCAAGGAGATCTATGTTGTAGGTACAGTTGAAACAGGAACAAAGTCTGCAACTCAAAATAATTTAATTAACTTTTGGAGTCTTGGATATTTTTGGAGAATCACAAATTTAAGTTGGAATGGGCTTCAGTATTCATATAGTCCAAGGCATTTCTTAGGAAGAATTTCCCATAAGGCACTGCTTTTCTTGCTCTTATATCTTGCTAATAGAACGAGGCAGTAGGCCCACTACCAAGGGGGGTAGGCAGTTATTAATCATTAGGAAGCTGTTTTTCTGATTGCCTCAAACTGATCCTCAGAAAGTTAAGCTCATCCCTCCTAATTGTACCTTCTTTACCTATAAGATGATAAAAATACTTTTACTGCCTGAGTCATAGCATTATAGTGAGGAACAGATATAAAAATGGGTGTGAAAATACTTAGAAGAATTGTGAAACTTAAAAAAATCCAGATATTTGGAGTTTCTCATGTGGGATTTTTTTAATGGGGGGGTCTTAGTCTGATGTGTGGTTTGTGTTTGTGTTTATAAATGGCTTACAAACTTAGGTTTGTTTTTATAAAGAGATATTTGTATTTATTATTTATATTTTGTTACATATATACACAGGTATATGTTTAATGTGTATATATACAATGTATACATATATGAGTATGTTTATGTGCACATGTCTTTTTATATATACATACGCACATGTGTGTATACAATTTTAAAAAGAAGCCATAAGACTTCTTAGCTGTCTAGAGTTAATTCTGTGTATGCTTAAACTGCTATGTTTGCTGTAATACCAAACAAAATCATACAAAAGAAGAATAAGGAGAACAATTCAGAAGAAATTTTACAAGGCACAACCATTTCAACTAGGAGTTCTTAACTGTTATTATATGCCGTTAGTCCCTTTGGAAGCCTGGTGAAGTCTCTGGATCCCTTCTCAGAAAAAAAAAAAGCCTTTTAAATGCATAATTTAAACTGTGCAGGATTATAAAGAAAATGAAATATTTTAAAATCAATTCTCATCTTTTAAAAAATTCAATGAACCTCAAGTTATGAAACTGTGCTTTAACTCTGGACCACAAAACAGTGACAGAAATATATGAGCATTTTGATACACATATTATTTTAATAATAACTTTTTATTATTTAAAATAGATGCAAAGATAGTTTTCGACATCCTCCCTTGTAAAACTTTGTGTTCCAAATTTTTCTCTCTCCCTCTTTACATCCCCCCTGGGGCAGCAAGTGATCCAATAGAGGTCATATGTGTACAATTCTCTTAAATATATTTCCACATGAATCATACTGTGCAAGAAAAATCAGATCAAAAAGGAAAGAAAATGAGGAAAAAAAAACTTGCAAACAAACAACAACAGCAAAAACGATGAAAATACTGTTTTATCCACATTCAATCCCCATTGTCCTCTCTTTGGATGCAGATAGTTCTCTCCATCACAAGTCTATTGGAATTGGCCTGAATTGTCTTGTTAAAAGGAGTAAAGTCCATCAGAGTTGATTATCACATAACCTTGTTGTTGCTGTGTACAATGTTCTCTTGGTTCTACTCCATTTAGCATCAATTCATGTCTCTCCAGTCCTCTCTGAAATAGGCTGCTTGTCACTTCTTATAAAATAATAATATTCATTTATATTCACATACCACTACATCCATTATATTCCATACCATAACCATTCTCCAACTGATGGACACCCACTCAGTTTCCAGTTCCTTGTCACTACAAAAAAAAAAGGCTGCTATGAACTTTTTTGCACATGTGGGTTGTTTTCTCTTTTTTAAGCTCTCTTTGGGATACAGTAAAGACACTGCTGGACTAAAGACTATGCAGACTTTGATAGCACTTTGGGCATGGTTCCAAATGAGTATCCAGAATGGTTGGATCAGTTCACAACTCCAACAACATATGAATGTCCTAGTTTTCCCACATCTTCTCCAACATTTTTCATTATCTTTCCCTGTCGTGTTAGCCAATCTGAGACTGTGTGATGTGTGATGTGGTACCTCAGATTTGCCTTAATTTGCATTTCTTTAATCAATAGTGATTTATTATGTGAATAGAAATGGCTTTAATTTCTTCCTCTGAAAATTGTCTATTCATATTCTTTGATCAAATAACAATTGGTGAATGGATTCTATTTTTTTACATTTGGATCAATTCTCTATTATATGTTAGAAATGAAGCCTTTATCAGAAACATTGGGTGTAAAAAATTCCCCCAGTTTTCTGCTTCTCATCTAATTTTGGCTACATTGGTTTTGTTTCTACAAAACTTTGAATTTAACATAATCAAAATTGTCTTCTTTTCATTTAATAATGTTCTCTAGTTACTTTTTACGTATAGCAGAAATTAGGCATTGACCAACACCTAACATCTTATACCAATATAATGTTGAAATAGGTTCTTGATTTAGAAATAAAGGGTAATACCATAAACTGATTAGGAGAACAAAGGATAGTCTAACTCTCAAATCTGTGGTTAAAGAAGGGATTGATGCCAATCCATGAGCACTTGATATTTTCCAGTTGTTTAGATCTAAATTTATTTGTATGGAAAGTATTTTGAAATTGTGTTTGTATAATTCCTGACTTTGTCTTTACAGGTAGTCTCTCAAATATTTAATATTATTTACGCTTATATCTGTGTCAAAAAAAGGACTAGTAGAATTCCTTCTTCCCCTATTTTTCCAAATTTTCCAAAATATTTTCCCACTATATTGGATGAAACACTGGCATAGCAGAGTTTGCAGCTATAGGAGCAAGGATCCTGATCACAGCTTCAGGGTTGAAAAGAGTGCTTGTGGTTGCTCACATACTTGTGCACAATACAGGAGACTACTAAAGATACCTCTCCCTAGATTATATCATCTTGGAAGAGGCAAAAATCTGCTTCCCAAGTGAAGGGGGCTCAAAAATTATTTTATAAGTCAAGTAAGAGAGACAATGGAAAAATGGGGAAGATAAATGAGAGTGATGCAAGAAAACCTCACAAAAAGAGTCAATAGATTGGTAAAAGAAGCACAAAAATACTGTTGAAAATAATGCTTTAAAAACCATAACAGTCCAAATGTGCCAAAAGAGGCACAAAAATCCAATAAAGATCATCAGAATGAATTTAAAAGCAAAATTGGTCAAATGGAAAAGATGCGTAAAAATTCACTGAAGAGAAGAACAGTAAAATTCCAGAAATCTCAAGTCAAAGAGAAAATGCTGCATGATGCCAAAAAGGAACAATCCAAATATCGTGAAGCTACAGTCAGGATCACACAAGATTCAGCAGCTTCTATTTTAAAAGACTGATTTTGAAGCTGATTAAAATCATTACTTTTGAAGACAAAAGAGGGAGGATTCCAACCAAGAATTTATCTACCTAGCAACACTGAGTACACAGAAAAAAAAATATATTCAATGAAACATAAGACTTTCAAGCATTCTTCATGAAAAGACAAGCTGAATAAAATATTTAACTTTTCAACACTAGATGCAAAAAAAAAAAAAAAAGGCATGAAAAGGTAAACAGCAAAGAGAAATAGTAAGATAGTTGATAAGGTTCCTGCATTGGAAAATGATATTTATAACTCCTAAAAATTTTTTTCCTTATTAGGGTAACATAGAAAGAATATACATAAAAACAGAGTTGTAAGCTGAATGTGATAGTATGACTACCTTTAAAAATTAATGAAAATAAAAGGAATAAACAGGGAGAAGGTACAAAGGAAAGGTAGAATGGGATAAATGATCTGACATAAAAATACCTGAAAGAGATTTTTTTGCTGCCTGCTTCCTCCATTTCCTCTCCACTTAAAATGAGGAAAGTGGAGGTGGGAGCACATGAACCTTTCATAAATTGGAATTGGCTCAAAGAGAGAATAATAAACATATTCATTTGGTGTAGAAATCTTTCTTATAATACAGGAAAGTAGGAAGGGAAATAAATAACAGAAGGTTGGGGAGAAACTAATAGAAAAGAGGGCAAGTTGGGGAAAGTCAAAGTCAGAAGCAAGACACATCTGAGAATGAACAGGGTATAAAGAGGAGATTGACAGATGGGCAAAGACAGAGAGAGCCATAGAGTGATAGTGAGATAAAAGAGAGACAGATGGACAGACAGAGAGGAGACAAAGACAAAGACACAGAGAGAATTATGACCAAAATTACGAGTTTCTCTGAGAAAGACTTCATTTCTCAAACATATTGAAAAGTAAGTGAAATGTATAAAACTATGAAGCAATTCTCTTTGACCAATAAATGGTCAGAGGATATAAAAAGGCAGTTTTCAAAGTAATCAAAGCTAAATATAATCATATAAAGATATTCCAGATCACAATTGATTGGAGAAATGCAAATTAAAATAAAATGCTGAGTTAGTACTCATACTAATCAGTTTGGCTAATATTAACCGAAAAGGAGAATGGCCAATGTTGGAGGGAATGTGAGAAAATTGAAACACTAATGTACTATTGGTACATTGGTAAAGTTATATATTGATTCATTCATTCTGGAGAGCAATTTGGGACTATGTCCAAAGAAGTATAAAACCATGCATACCCTTGGACTAAGCAATATCACTATCAGATGCCTCTGAATCTGAGAGTTTAGAAAATAGTTTATACGCTCACTCCATTTCTATGTAGTACCGTATTTGGTGTTTTATTCTCTACTAAGGAAAAAAAAAGGGGGAGAAAAAGGAATATTTGTCTATCTTGTCACTTGGGTATAGAAACCAAATGATAGCCTTTTAACATTCTGAAAGCAGTGAGATATGGAAATGTTAAGTATTAAAGGACATTAGTGATTGTTTTTGTTTTGATTTGTTTTAGTTTGGTTTTTGGAAAGACAATTGGGGTTAAGTGACTTGCCCAGGGTCACACAACTAGGAAGTGTCAAGTGTCTGAGGCTGAATTTTAACTCAGGTTCTCCTGACTCCAGGGCTGGTGCTCCATTCACTGTGCCATCTAGCTGCTCTCATTAAAAGAAATTAGGAATAGGAAAAAAATATTAAAGGCATTTCTCTTTCATCTGTGGCCAGGGCAGAAATCTCTCCTCAAGTTCATTCAGAAGGGCATTTACCCCTCCATCTTGGCGTATCTTTGAGGGATAGCATTTCTAGGCCAATTTTTGGTGTATCTGTTCTCTTGATATTTAACCTCAATTGCTGGTGTTCTTTGTCATCTCTGCATGTCTGAGAAGAATGAGAGGAAATGTGAAAGGAACTAAGTTAAACAACAAGTTAGTTTGGACATTTATAAACACACTTTCATCTTTGATCTTCTTTTCCATTTTAGACACTTTGTTTATTTGCATAAAGAGGAAAATAGGAACTATTAGGAGGGAATGCAAGGCAATTAGTGCCAAAGTTAGAGGGAATTTGGTTCCTAATGATCAAAGTTAGGTGGATAAGTGTCAGTGAAGCTCAAATCATCTTGAGTTTTTGAAAATATAATGATGGGTTGCCTTAATGACCTTAATTTAAAATTGCAGTAGTATGCGCAAAATAGTTTTTTAAAATATTTTTAAAATCCCTTTTTAAAAAGTATCATTTTTCAAAGCTTCAGTTAAGCTTTTTAATATTCCAACTATTGCTATTGTATGAAAGATATTTCAACCAGTAAGCAACAGTAGGAAAGTTGTTGGCTCTAGAGATGGAGGACTGGGCTTAAATCATACTTTTAATGTATGAGTGATCTTGGGCATATGATTTAATTTCCCTGGGTATCATTTTTCCTCATCCATAAAATGATGGGTTGGACTAGATCAGGGATACTTTACCTGAGATTCACAGATTGTAAAAGGTCCTTTAGATCCCAGGGTTTTTTATAACAAGTTCCCATCCAAGGGATAGGAAAAACATATTTATACATACATACATACATACATATATATATATATATATATATATTTAATTTCCACTATGCTCTTAAAAAAATTAACATTTTCCTTAGTTATGAATGTAGGTAACAAACATAATTGTGAGAAGGGATGTATAGACTTCACTAGACAGCCAAATCACAGACATAGGAATACATGACAAGAAAAAAGTTAAGAAGTGCTGGACTAGATGGTGTCAGAGTCTCCTCTGAGCTCTAGATACCCAAATCCATGATCCCATGAAATATGAAGAGGAAACTAAACAGTAAACATCTTGATTGAATATCCTGGCCAGCATTTGTATTGTTGGTTATGGAGATTTGGGTCTAGAAAGGAGAAAAATGAATGCAAAAAATGAATTGGCCTTTTTTTTTTTTAAATCACTTTTTTTTGACTCACCACCTTTGAATTCTGACAATCTGGTCCTTCTGTGACAACCCATTATTGTCTCTATAGTACTATGCATGCAGTAAGCTTTCTGTACCTAAAAATCCCATTTGTTTTTCATTAGAAAGTTCAAATCTAACCTGCATTATCTATCTTGTAGTCATCTAATTTTTATAATTTCAAATAATTTTAAAATGTTCCCCCAGTTCCAGAGCTATTACAAGAAATAGCATCAAGGTTTCCTTTACCCCAACCCTTCTCTGATAAATACACTAAGCACTTAGGTGATTGTAAGGACATTTCCTATGAAAAACAATACAAGCAAATATATATTGGGGACATAGGTAGATTTACAGTAAGTTATGAAAAGATTTTAAATAGTTTTATCATTTACAAAAATTCCTGTTGTCTACTAGGTGGTCCAGTGTGTAGACTGTTGAACTTGGATTTAGGAATATCTGAGTTAATTTACTGCCACTTAAGAGTTGTGACCCTGAGCAAAGTCATTAATATCTTTTGTGCTTATTTTCCTTATCTATAAAACGGGGAGAATAACATCTATTTCACAAAAGAATTGTTATGAGAATAAAATGAAATAATATTTCTAAAGTTTCTCATAAACCTTTAAATATTAATAGGTGACAATTATTGTACCATATATTGCTGTTTAGTTGTTCCTTTTTCCTTTTATTCTAAGTTCTGGTTATAGAATTTTTTTTGGCTTCCACCTTCTAGATTGTGTTTTATATATATATATATATATATATGTGTGTGTGTGTGTGTGTGTGTGTGTGTGTGTGTGTGTGTGTGTGTGTGTATGTGTGTGTATGTATATGTATATGATGTATATATGTATGTGTATATATGTATATATATGTATGTATATATATATATGTATTTAAAGTTTGATTGAATTTTGAAAATTGTCATTACTACTCAATTAGTACTCCTCTCTATAGTAGAACCAATCCACTCTCACAATGAAGGGCAATTAAGGGAAATATCAACACATTGACCTTGTAGGTCAACTATGGCCTTATTTGTCAATATTAATTAGCTTCCTACTCAGAGGCTCCAATTTCAGGTTTTATAAGGCTAAGTTGATCAATTCATTGATGGAAATTCTGAAACCTTTCAGTGTAATTAACCATTATGCTATTATGGTTAGCATGTAAATTATTTTCAGTTTATATGTTTTTCCAAGTTTGTTTGCAAAGTTTATGTTTGTTGTTATATAAGATATAGTAGTAGTGTTCCTTTATATTCATGTCACCTGTTCATACATACCTACATATCTAAAATTTATGAAAATAAGTTTATCTTATTCTATATTTATCAGAAATTAGGTTCTCAGCTATTTCTTGAACTAAAGAATTGATGTTGTGAAACTTTTAATATTTTGAATAAAATTCAATAATAATTTGATAGAATAAATTTCCATTAATGCTTGACTTCATGAAAGGATCTTTCTCTCTCTTTTTAAAATAAAAAAATACAAAAATTAATGAACTAAATAAACAAAAGAAGGAAAAGGAAAATAAAAACAAAACAAAATATTGTCATGTGCCCAGCAGAACAAGGAAGATTCAAAATATATAACAATAAACTTGCATTTCAAGAAAACATGTATAATAATAAAAGAAATTATATTCATGCCTGTCCATCTTTTTTTGCTTCCTTGTAGGTTACTCTATTTATTCTCTGATGAGCATTTTTTATTTCTTCCCCTTCCACTCTCCCATCTCCCCCAGCAGGGTGTAGTTAAACACAGATATATATGTGTGTATGTATGTATGTACATACACACATTCACCCCCAATCATAGACCAAGACACATATGCATATATGTATATAAACACATACATGGACTAATATTCATACATATCAGACACACACACACACACACACACACACACACACATATATATATATATGCATAAGCATTTACCCAATGGTTAACATGCAGCTAAAACAATAATAATATGGCTGACATTTAATCTAGATTTCTCTCTTGATTAAATCTTTAATATTGACTTTTTCTAAGATCAAAGATTACTAGACTTCTTTTTTTTCTAATAAATTCTACTCTTGCTCCTTGCTGTAGTATTTGTGAGATATCTTATTTCCTATCCTTGCTAACTCTTCTTAATCCTGCTCCTTAATTTGCCTTGTTATTCATTCCATGGATCCTTCCCTTATCTTCTCCTCCCACCTTTTCCTTTCTTCTATATCCCATTCCCATTAATCTATTTCTTGACTTATCCTCTGATCCCCATTTCCAGGCTTTCCTCCTTCCTATATATCTATATCTATATCTATAAAGATTTTGTACGGTGCTATACCCTTGGGAATGATCTTTAAAATTAGGTAAGTAAACATAGGAACTTAATGTTGTAAAACTATTCCAAGGCATCATTAATCTCCTCAAGGGCTCTTCCTAATTCTCAGTCTTCAAACTTATCTTTTGAAGGCTGTACCCAGTATGAGAGTGACCCACAAAGACTTTGCCTCTTGTGCAGGAATGAGCAGAATTAGATTCTGATGTTAAATAGGAACATAATCTTTGAGTGAAGACATATTTCATAAATGTTCTAATAATTAGTGAATATTATCATGTAATAATTTGCCTTTTCTATGAAACCACATAGATTGATAGAGTGGTATAGTGGATAGAACTGGTCACCTGGCAGTTAAGTCTGGATTCAGATCCTGCATGTGACACATACTAGAAAACCATCTGCCCTTTTAAATTTCCCAAGTAACTCACTAAACCTATAAACTATTGGGAATTTGCCCATCAGCTTTGGTAGAGAAGATTTCTTCACCAAGAATTCCATAATATTAATGAAATCAATGGAATTAAGATGGCAGAATAGAGGCTGAGACCCAACTGAGCTCTCCCAACATTCCCCTCCAAGCAATTTTAAAATAACACCTCAAATTTTAAGTGTTAGAACTGAAAAAAATGTCATAGTTTTCCAGTCTAAGGAAACCTAGGAGGTCAGCTGTAATGATCTGTGACACCAGCATGGGTGCAACTCTTGCTGTGGCTAGGTCTTGATGGTAGTTGTGGCAGCAGCAGCAGCTCTGGGTGGTCTCAGTCCAGAGAGGTAAAACAGTCAGATGACTGGTCAGAAAGAGATTGTAGGGGACCCTTTGCTGGCAACAGGTACTTATGGGCAACTGTATTGCCTATTGGGACATAATTCCAGAGCAGAGAGAAGCACTTCTGTTTAGTTACAAGGAACAGGATCAAGTTCCAAGG
This sequence comes from Sminthopsis crassicaudata, assembly GCF_048593235.1. NCBI lineage: Eukaryota > Metazoa > Chordata > Mammalia > Dasyuromorphia > Dasyuridae > Sminthopsis > Sminthopsis crassicaudata. Next base: position 11,367,842 of record NC_133622.1, read on the forward strand.
TCACAAGGAGAATAAATACTTGCAACTAGAGAAGGCAAAGACTTTTCCTGGGTAAAGAACAGATCACAGACCAAGAAAGCAGTGACCACACTTCTCCCAGGATAACACCACTCTAGAAGCACTAAAACGTTGTTGAGCCCCTGTTGAGTAGGGGAAAATCAAGATATAAACTGAGAAGACAACAATTTGAAAACAATTACAAGCAAATGCATCCCCCAAAATGCTAATTGGACCCAATACTAACAAGGATTCCCAGAAACATTCAAAAAAGAGAAGAAAAATTGAGAGAAGAAATGAGAGTGATGTAAGAAAATTATGAAAAGACAATTAACGCTTGATAAAAAGAAACACAAAAAAATGCTGAAGAAAATACAACCTTAAGAACCAGAATTGGCCTAATGGATGAAGAAGTACAAAAATTCACTGAAGAAAAGAATTTCTTAAAAACCAGAATTGCCCAAGTAAAAAAGAGAGAGACATGAAGGCTCACTGAAGAAAATAATTCTTTAAGAATTAAAATTTGGCAAGTGAAAGCTAATAATTCTAGAAGACTCAAGGAAACAATAAGTTAAAATAATGAAAAGAAATACAAGAAAATGTGGATTATCTTATTGGAAAAACAACTAACCAGGGAAATAGATCTATGAGAGATATATATATATTTTTTAAATATAGTATTACTTGAAAATTATAATCAAAGTAAGAGCCTAGACAATACAAGTTACAAGGAAAGACGTCTCTAATATCTTACTTCCAGAGGATAAAATAGAAATGGAAAGAATTCACTAATCACTTCATTAAAGTGAACATAAAATAAAAATTCCCAAGAATATTATAACTAAAACTAGAGCTCCTAGATGAAAAAGAAAATATTTCAAGCAACCAGAAAGAAATCATTCAAATATCATTGAAGTATAGGATCACACATGATTTAGCTTAGTCTATGTTAAAAAAGTAGAAGGTTTGCAACATAATATTGTGGAAGGCAAAAGAGCTATGATTACAAATAACAATAATTATCCAAAAAAAAAGTGTCATCCTTTAAAGAAAAATATGGATATTTAATGAAATAGAGGACTTTTAAGCATTCTTAATTAAAAGACCAAAGCTGAATTAAAAAAAAAAAAAAAAAAAAAAAGGAGCTCATGACTTACTTTATTTTATTTATTATTTTTATTTATTTATTTATTATTGGACTTATTTTATTTTTTTTTCTATGTGGGAAGATGATACATTTAATACCTGTGTACTTCGTTAATATTATGGCAATTAGAGTCTACATAGACAGAGGTCATGGAGGTGAATTGATTATAGTGGAATGATCTTGAAAGAAATGTATGTGTGCAAAGGAAGGAATACTTTAGGAGAAGAGAAAATGTTCTCATTTAAAGAGGTATATAAGGAAGAACTTTTATAATATAAGGGAAATGGGAGGGGATAATGCTTGAACTGCATTATCATTGGAATTGATTTAGAGATAGAAGACTGTAAGAACACACTAAGTGGTATATAGAAATCTATCTTAACCAAGAAGGAAACAGGAACAAATGGTTACACTCTAACCAGTGTAACAACTACCTGTCCCAAAATAAAATTTAAAAAAACAATAAACCTAATTAAAAGATATAAATAAGGAAACAAAAAAGTATCATTGAAAATGAAGTAATATAAAAAACAAATTTACAGCAAGTTTCTGTGATAATGAAATATAGAGGGAACTAAGTTAAAAATTTTTAAAGTCTTTCCTCAATTGATAAATGGTCAAAGGATAAAATTTGAAATTTTCAGTAGAACTCAAAGATATGTATAGTATATGAAAGCAAAAATATCTCTGTAAATATTAATTAGAGAAAGGCAAATTTAATCAATGCTTACTACCTCACACTTATCAGGAGTGCTAAATGATAGAGGGAATGAGGAAAAATAAGTACATTAAATGAAAAGTTGGTGGAGTAGTGACCTGGCCCTAACTTTTAGGAGAACTATCTGGAATTATGCCAGAGGGATATAAGCCTATACATACCTTTGATTCATGAATTTCCCAATTAAGGAAATTTAAAGGAAAATCATCTACAAATATTAAAATATTTTAATAGCTCTTTTTTATAATGGAAAAGAATTGGAAATTGAGAGAATGCTTATCAGTTGGGCAATGGCTCAATAAGTTATAGCATATGAATGTGATGGAATACTATTATGCTATAAGAATGATAATGAGGCTCTCAGAAGAAAAAAAAAACATTTAAAGACATGTATGAACTGTTGCAAATTGAAATGAGAACACCTAAGAGCACATTGTGCACAGTAATAGCAATATTGTAATGATCATAAATTGTGAAAGAATTGAGTAATTTAATTAATGTAGTAATCCAAAAGAATAACTAAGAGAATAACAATGAAAAAAATGCTTTCCATTTTGAGAGAGAACTGATGATCTCTGAATATAAAGTATAATTTTTTTCACTTTATTTTTCTTGCTTTTAAAAATATAAATAATAAAGAAATGGGTTTTATATAACTTCAAATATAGAAATGTTATCATATTGTTTACCTTTTTTTTCATTTGGGAGTTGGAAGGAAGTAAAGAAAATAGAACCCAATATTTTTTTTGCATTTATTTTTTTTTATTATATATATATTTTATAATAGAACCCAATATTTTTAAAAGTATTAAAAATAAAGAAAAAATAAAAATTTTAAAATACTGATAAAATCACAAATCCAAAAACAAAAAGGAAAATATAAGCTTATAATTGTTATTTCTCAGAGCATAAACATTAGGTGAGACCTCCATTCATGAACATAAAGATATCAAAGATAACATGTCTTTGATATGCCATGGCCAATAGTATGTTACATAAGAGAAAGGCTCCAGGATATCATTAATGAACACAAACTCAAAATAGATCCCAAACATCATATTATAGTATTTTCTCACTTGAATGCATCACTTTTAAAATAACTTTAGGAAATAGACTACATGTGCAAAAAGACCAAGCTATAATGACATGTTTTTCTGGTCTTTATGCTCCCCAAATCAGGACCGTTTCTTCATGTTCTGGCTACTTTTCTTGCATTTGGTAAAAAGAGTAAGATAATAGGATGACTAACTGGGGCCAAAGTACTGGTTCAAATTACAGATCTTCTATTTTGCCTTCTCTATGATTTTAAGGAAATCATCCCACCTCAATGGACCTCCATTTTCTTATATCTAAGTTGATAGGATCAAACTAGATCTCCTGTAAGGTCTGAATTAGAGTGTCATTGAAAATTGTATATTGATCATAGACTAAAATAACCTAGATAACCTCTTCCAGGTACCCCAGTGGATAAGACAGCTCTGGCTCACAGCCATGTTTGGCCACTACAGATGCTTAAAGCACAAAGAAAAAGAACAAAGAAAAGGGAGTCCTCATTGTATCCTTAAGACCATGACAGTCAGGGCAGCTAGGGGGCGCAGTGGATAGAGCACCAGCCTTGAATTCAGGAGGACCCGAGTTCAAATCTGAACTCAGACACTTAACACTTCTTGGCTGTGTGACCCTGGGCAAGTCACTTAACCCTAGCCTCAGAAAAAAAAAAAAAAAAAAAAAAAAAAAGACCATGACAGTCAAATCTGTGGGTTTCTATTCCCAGTAAATGCAAAGAAGTCTTTGTTGGCAGCAATTGCATGATTAACCATAGTTTCTTTCTCATCGTTCAGTAGAGGACAATTTATGAAAAGACAAAAGAGAATGGTAAACTATTGATTATCTTTACTTCTAACAAAAAGAGTTGTTTTTTTTTTTTTTGGTTTTTTTTTCCAATTTATCCTGGATGGTATTCAGCAATGTCAAAAGGGACCAGCAATTTATCTCATTCTAATAGCACTGTAGCATATCAGTAAAATCAATCAAGTGTTCAAAGGACTATATATTATACACATATGATATATTACCTATATTATAGTAACTGAAAGATCATCCTGGTTTTGCAGGATGTGTGACCCGTGTGAAATCGGTTTCACCAGAAACAGTTCACAGTATTGTACTAGAAGCCTAGAATTTTATAATAAGGATTAGCAGCATTGTTTGAGCCACCTAGGATTTTGATAGGAGTTCCCAAACATGCCATTAACATACAGAGCTGTGGAAAGCCAATTAGTTTGTAGGCTTCTTGAGGGTAGAAATTGTGCATCTTCTCGAGGACTTAGACTTTCTAATCTATCCTGGGTTGATGATGATAACCAGAGATAATATTATATGTGTGTGTGTGTGTGTGTGTGTGTGTGTGTGTGTGTGTGTGTGTGTTCGTCCCAGATTTGTGATTATTTTGTATAATTGATTCTCAGTTCTTACTCTGTAACTTCTCTCAGACATAAAGAAGTTGGGGCTTGTTCTGGGTCAACGACCAGCGGATGCCAGAAGCAGGATATGAACCTGAGTTTATCGACTCTTGTTTTTTTAATAAGAATAAGACCAAAACCCCCAAGAACAAAAATTAATGGATGTATAGCATTTATGTGGTGCTTTAAGAGTTGCAAACCACTTTAAAATATGCCATTTGATCCTTTGATCTTGAGAGGTAGCTGCTATTGTTATTATTATCCCTTTTTACAAACTAGAAAACTAAGGCAGGGAAACTTTAACTGACTTATCCAGAGTAGGTGACTGTGGCTGGATTTTCATTCAAATATTTCTGACTCCCCGTCCAGTCCTCTTTTCACTGGACCAACTAAATACACACATAAACACACACACACACACACACACACACACACACACACACACACACACACACGCATACTACACATATTGATCCTTATACATATCTTGTTTTTCAGTTGTTCAGCCCTCTCCATCTCTTTGCAGCCCCACGGGCACAGCATGGCAGCCCCACTGTCCCGGGGTTTTCTTTGGTGAGGATGTTGGAGCGGTCTGCTGTTTCCTTCTCCAGTAGATTATCTTTGTCAGAACATCCCATTGTTTCCTGTCCATCCCATCCTACATGGTGAAGCTCATGGTTTCCTTGAGCGACAGAAGCCCTTCTGCCAGGGCAAATAGTGATCCAAGAGGGGACACGTACAGATTCACACACGTGCACACGAACAACGGGGCTCTTTCTCAGACATGTATGTGCATGTGCACATGTGTACACATACATGATGAGAAATAGAACATTGTACAACTGAACCATCAAGGAAGAACTAGTCTCAGTTCTGCTTCAGAAAGGCAGAAAGGGCAAGGCACTTAAGCTCTCAGTGACTCAGCCAACTCTCTAAGACTGTAAAATGCAAATTAAGGGCTGATCTGCCCTACAAAGGGTTTCTGAGGACCATCATGAGCCCATAAAATGTAAAGACTCAATGATGTATATGTAGATATATACACAATACACAATATATACATAGTGTACACACAAATAAACCATAAGGATGTATTTACATATATGTGTGCACTTATTGTACATGTATACAGTGCAGCAAGCAATATACACTATAAACATGCATGCATACATATAAACACACACATTTATTGCTGTCTTTGGGCTGCACAGATCCAGTGATTCTCTTCCCTTTGTTTTTCTGAAAAGAAACAGTGAGTCATTTTCCCACAGAGCTCAAACTTCTTTTCTTCTTTTTTTCAGTAAAGGAAAATTTCAAGTTAGGGGACTCTCCTGTTCTTCCTTTTCACATTTTGCCCTCCTCAATCATTGATTACGTTGAATATCACCAATCTGATTAAGATTTGTAGATTATATTAAGACAGAGATTCTGTATCAGTACTTCAGATTTAACTACTACTCTCCCACAGCTGCAGCAAGAGAAGATAGGTTCACAGGATTGAGACATATTTGTTCAATGGTTTAGAGTCATCAGAAAAGTAATAATTTAGCTACTGACCTATGCTTAAGTCTTATGTCCCTAGAAAACAGATACAGTCTTTCTCGGGGAATCAAAAGCTTTCTAGCTTATGAATTCTGCCTTAGCCTTGGAGAAGCCAGGATAACTTCTACCTCAAACATAAACTCAATAAGATAGATTTTCAGTATGTAGATTTGAATTAAAATATTGTATTCAATTGTTTCAATGAATCAAATGATCCTTTCCCCAGAAAAAAAAAAAACCCAAATTTTGTGAAATAACAGAGTAATTTTGGCTTTCAATAATATAGATACCATATCAATAAGTACTTCATGCCTGACTGGCTCTTTCTATATAAGAATATATGATTTGTAGGTTGGAAATAATCTAATTATTCTCAGCCCTTTCTACTAGGGGGATAGGACAGATAGACAGAAAGACAGAAAGAAAGAGAGAGAGAGAAAGAGAGAAAGAGAGAGAGAGAGAAAGAGAGAGAGAGAGAGAAAGAAAGAAAGAAAGAAAGAAAGAAAGAAAGAAAGAAAGAAAGAAAGAAAGAAAGAAAGAAAGAAAGAAAGAAAGAAAGAGAGAAAGAAAGAAAGAAAGAAAGAAAGAAAGAAAGAAAGAAAGAAAGAAAGAAAGAAAGAAAGAAAGAAAGAAAGAAAGAAAGAAAGAAAGAAAGGAAGAAAGGAAGAAAGGAAGAAAGGAAGAAAGGAAGAAAGGAAGAAAGGAAGAAAGGAAGAAAGGAAGAAAGAAGAAAGAAAGAAAGAAAGAAAGAAAGAAAGAAAGAAAGAAAGAAAGAAAGAAAGAAAGAAAGAAAGAAAGAAAGAAAGAAAGAAAGAAAGAAAGAAAGAAAAGAAGGAAGGAGGAGAGAAAGAAGGGAAGAAAGGAGAGAAAAGAAGGAGGGAAGAAAGAAGGGAAGAAAGGAAGGAAGGAGGAGAGAAAGAAGGGAAGAAAGGAGAGAAAAGAAGGAGGGAAGAAAGAAGGGAAGAAAGGAGAGAAAAGAAGGAGGGAAGAAAGGAGAGAAAAGAAGGAAGGAAGGAGGAGAGAAAGAAGGGAGGAAGGAGGAGAGAAAGAAGGGAAGAAAGGAGAGAAAGAAAGAAAGAAGGGAGGAGAGAAAAAAAGGAAGAAAGAAAGAAAGGAGGAAGGAAGTTCAGAAAGAAAGAAAATATAAAATATATACTTAAGTTGATTGATTATATGAATATATATATATATATATATATATATATATATATATATATATATATATCCATAGGGGGCTAAGTACTAACAAATGAGGGAATCCGGAAAGAGTCTATGTTGTAGGTGGCACCTGAAAATAAACATTTCCCGAGTTGGAGGAAAGGATTAATAGCATTCCAGAAATGATAAACATCTTGCACAGTGAACTGTCAGCACAACCACAACCTCTTTTAGCCTTTTAAAAGTATCTCCTTCCTTTATTCTTCCAGGGAAAATAATACCATTTCCATATTGTGTACATTTTAGAACTGTTGTTAGTCATGACTTTCCATTGGTGATGAATATATTTTGCTCTGATGCATGAACAATTGAAAAGTCAAAGATAAAATTGTTAAACATATGAGAATACTTCCAATGTCCTAAATATGTTTGACTGAAAACTTCCACTAACACATGGTTCTTTGAAAAAAGATTATAGGTAGGGTACAGGCTCTAACCCATCATGAATGCCAAGTGTCTGATCTGCTAATTATTGGCATCTGCAGTTGTTATGTCTAGAATTTCCTTCAATTCATTTCCTGTTAAGGTTTAAACTATTCTTGAGGGGGATAAGCATCCTTACTTCATCCATCCTAATAAAGTTCAAATTATTTAAATCTTTTACAAGAGTTCAAGAATTTCACTTTTAGAGTGATTATTTATAAATCTTGTTAAACAAGTCAGGGATATAGCTACCTCAATGATCACCAGATGATCATTTTCAGGGTTAACTACCCCACTCCTTTATATGAGAAAAATTCTCATGGCATATGCTTGAAGAGAACTTTTGAATAGCAGGAATGTTGTGGGTAGGTTGTATTATGTTAAATCATATTTCATATTTCTAAGGCAGTGAATATTATAATGACTAGATACATATTTTTCAAGGTAATATACTACAGTTTTGTCTTATAACTTCTCATAGAACTATGTGATCATACATTGATCTCTCTTTACCATTCCTTCCTTCCTCCCTCCCTCCCTCCCTTCCTCTCTCCTTCCTTCCTTCCTTCCTTTCTTCCTCCTTTCCTTCCTCCCTCCCTCCCTCCCTTCCTCTCTCCTCCTTTCCTTCCTTCCTTCCTTCCTTCCTTCTTTTTTCCTTCCTTCCTTCCTTCTTCCCTTCCTCACTCCCTCCTTCACCATCTCTCTTTCTTTTTTCTACAGTAATTAACATAATGTCTAATTATTTCTATTCATGTAAATGCATGGCATAGAAGACAAGTTGGGTGATATGGGTTGAAGCAGAGCATTGTAAGTGTGAAGATTACTAAATGTAAATTAATTGCCCCCACTGAAAAGATCACTTAGCTTTTATATATTGATATTCACAATGTCATGTTAGCTCTAAATACATTGCGAGTATATGTTACCAGATAATGTCTTTAATTTGAGGGAAAGCGGAGAAAACTTTGAATAATAGAGAGTGTAATTTTCCTTTCTTATATTTCATATCTTCATTCTCCTGCTTTCATTTATCTCTAACATTCTCTTAAAATTTTAAGTTCCAAAATCAATCCCTTCTTTCTATTCCTTCTTCATCCATTGAATGAGTCGATTATACAGGATATTACACATATTTCTATATGAATCACACACACAAACACACAAAACTAGAAACACAAAATAGGGAAAAGTATACTTAAGTTTTCTGCACTCAGTTCTCTAGAGGTAAGCAGTTTGTTTTTCTTTTTGTTGTTTTATTTCGATTTAATCATGAATACTTTTCAACTGTCTTTGTTCATTGTTTTGAATGGATTAACTAAGTTTTTTGTAGTTGATCACTATTGCAATATTACTTTTACTGTATAAAATTTCTCCTGGGTCTCCTTTCTTCATTTTATATCGCTTTATGTAAGACTTCTCAGGTTTTTCTGAAACCACTCTGCTTTCCATACTACAACTTATTTAGCAATTCTTCAATTTATGGACTCCCCCTCAATTTCCCATTCTTTGCCACCATACAACCGATATAAATATGTTTATACACTTTTTGTATACATTATAAAGTTTTTGCTATAAATTGGAATTATATCTAATGTCATGATCTTCACTTGGACTCAATGAAATATTACTAATGTTATCATCTTGGATGCTCCATGGTTAAATCCTAAAATATCATTCATTGTGAGTAAGAGTAAAAGTATTGTTATAGAATATAATAGGCTTGGTATAACCAAAAATCCAAAGATCTATTCTATGTTTGATTCATAAACTCCAATCCAGCATGATAATCACTCACGCTTATTTCAATATTCGATGTAAAACACAATTTTACTAATATTAAGCCCAGAGCTCTTATTTTAAATTCTCTTAAATATATTTCATGCATTTCTGAGTTTCTAAACTTTTTTTCTGTGTCATCTGTTAGCCTTTGCCTGCTGTCTGCAGTTTCTGGAAAATTTCTTCCAAATTCCCATTTAATTTCTTATGCCAACCTGCATTATATCAAAACTCTTTTAGGGAAAGCTGTGATGCGGAAGGAATAACTATACACAGTCTTGTATTTATAACTATTTATATATGCAAACATACCTATAGACACGTACATATATATGTTGATAGCAACCAAAAAATCCAAGAGAGTATACATAGAATACTTATTAGATAATACACAGAGTAAATGCGTTCTACTAGGAGTAAGATCTCTCACCTCAACTGAGAGAAAGAGACTTTCCACCAAGGGAAAATTTCCCAAAGTTTCTAGTGTAGCAAGGTGGGAATAGGATATGATCAATGTATTGCCTCTTCTACATATTAGCTTCTTCCCCAACCCATTTTACTCTTTCAGAAACCTGAAGAAAGTATGGAAAATAGATCTTTTTTCTTAAAGCTAAAAGCAAAAAAAAAAAAAAAAAAAAAAAAAAAAAGTATATCTCTTTTCCCAATTTTTTGCCAATGCTCTTCCTTACACTAGGTACACTTTGAGTAATATATCATCTCTACAACTGAGGAGAGTCTTCTGCAAATGAACTTCAAGGTACAAATTTCATAAGCAAATATAACATGTTGCAAAAGAAATTCAAAATAATATTGAAGAATATTGAGTATGCACAGCAGGGAGAATCAAGGAAAGCTTCTTAATGCAAAGGGTATCTGGCATAGTCTTGAAGAAGTATAAGGGTTGGAGTTGAGGGAGACGGCCTTCCTCCAGATGTGGGAATAGTCTTTGCAAAAGCAGAGACATGGGTCATTCTGTTCTTGAGTGGGGAACCAAGAGTGGGTCAACTTGAATGGAATCCATAGATGTGTTGGGGAGTAATCTATCATTGTTTTGAAAAGAATGGTTAGAATGAAATTGTGAAGGATTTTAAAGGCTTCTCCCCAACAACAAAAAATAAATGGGGTTTGTGTTTTGTCATAGTGGCAGTAGGAGGTCTGGTTTGAGGGATGATGGACAAACCTCTGCCTTAGGAAAGATTGGTGGCAAGAGCAGATAGAAAAGCTTTAGTTACCATAGGGAGCAAGATGAAGGTAAACAAGAGGGTTGTCAAGTAGCTCTGAGGGCCTCGATATAATGGCTGATGAATTTCTTAGGTAGATATAATTATAAATGTGATAGTTTATGGAATCTTAGAGAAAGAGCAAACCTGAGGTCATCTCATCTAACTCATACCCAAAGGATACATACTCCCAAATATATCCCTACCACATTTTTATTGGTTTTTTGAAGTAGAATATCAGGAAGTGTGTGTGGGTGTGGGTGGGTGTGGGTAAGGTGAGGAACAAAGAGGCTATTATCATGTACATTTATTTCATTTGTTTGGGGAGAACATATAACTGATTCTTCCAGTTCCAAGGAAACCACCTGATCTGGTTCAGCACTGGTCTTCCCCACTTCATTCTGCATCCCCAACATGCAGACTTGCATCAGCCACACCAAATGGTTCCCTTGGATTCTGCTCAGCCGCCCTTCCTTTCTGAAGAAGAGGAGATGACAAGTGTTTGCTTTTCCATTAGGGATCTGCATGGTGGCTGCTGGGAAAGGGCTGGGGAGGAAGGCACACACAGAATCAGAAACCAGCCTGCTACTCTGCTGTTTTTGTTAAGGTTCAATCCATCTTGGATGTTCAGGTGTCCTCCAGTAAATCAATGTGTTTCACTTCTTTAATAGGCTGAAAACTGATTACTCTGCTTAATTACCCAGGACATTAAAAAAATCTATTTACAGTAAAGTTTCATACAGCATTGCTCTTTTCTAGAATAATATGGCTGCCATTAAAGCATGCACAACGCTGTTTAAATGCAGCACTGTGCGGCTAATTAGCCAGTGTGCAGTCTATCTCCAAAAGCCAATGAATGCCCTGCAGTACACAAGACTTTTCCCCAAGCTGTTCTTAAAAGTTATATTAAGCAGCTTAGGCACCATAAACATGGCATATAAAAAAGAAAAAAGGTCTCTTTATTCCTCCATTTCTCCCCCTACCTCACCTCACTATAATAATAGGCCAATGAAAAGATGTTTTAATTAAAAATAGAATAACTCAAAGGATTTTGCTGTTTCCATGTTTTCTCTCTTCTGCATCGGGATGTCTGCGTGTGTTGTGTGCATGTGTACATGTCTGGAGCCCATAGGAGCGAGGATCCAAGAAGTTTTCGGAATTCGTGATTACAGAGAAAATAACGTAGAGCGAGCTCCCCGAGAGCAGGGGCTGGAGTTTTTTAAAATTCCCAACATTTTGTACGATGCCTGACATATAGTAGGTACCTAATAAATGCTAATTGGCTGAAAGGATGACAGGAACTTGTGCTCTGGAGTTTGACCAGAAGTCCTTTCTGCATCTTTTGTTTTGCAGATGAAGATCATTTCATGTTTGATGCCTTGTGACTCTGAGTGCTTGTAAGGGTCACTCCCCATTTTGGTAAAGTGCTATATTGAAACATTCTTAAGTGGAATGACTAGCCAGATTTATAAGATAAATGACCCCATAGCAACTTTGGGAGAGAGTATAAGATAATGAGTTCTGAGTTCAGCTAGCTAAGAGTGAATGAATCAGAGAAACTTGGGAGATGCCCATCTTCAAAGTGTTACTAGACCTTCATTTCCAGCAGGCCTTGACAGAAAGGCTAAATTTTAGCCTACTCCTAGTTCATACATTTTCTAATGCCCAGGACTCCATATTAGTTCCCAACAGCTCCTATTATACTGACTCCCTCCTCCCACATTAGGCTTTTATGCTGTCTCATCATGCCTGATTAGAATGCAAGCTCCTTCAGATCAGGGACTGAATTGGTGCTTCTTTGTATTTGCTGTCTTGTATTTATTTAATAAATGTTCCCTCTGCTTGTCTTAATCCTGCCTTGTTCCCTTTCTCTGTTTCCGCCTCTGTCTCTCTCTCTACATCCATCTATAAGGGATATTGTGTACAAAGGATAAGGAAGGAGAAAGAAGTATTGTGTACAATATTAGAGCTGGGAGGGAATTAAATATTATTAAAGTCGACTTCCTCATCTTTCAAATGAATTTACCCATTCATTTTATAGAAGAGGTGGGGAGAATCAGGTACCTCAAATCACGCATAGAAAGATGGTAACCGTGATGAATTCTATTTTTCACTTCCTAAAATACACAGTACAACCTCAAGATACAAGGAGGTTTTCTTCCTGGCCTTCTCGTGTATCCCAATTGTTCCCCAATAGCCCGATAAGAGAAATCTGAAAACCTTCATTTAGTTCTCTTATAATAAGCAAAGTGTTACATAACTGTCAGTTACCCTTGCTAGTATAATAATTATCAGTTTGCCTCCATCAAAGTCTTGTTCTAACCTGGGGTATGTCTGTGGCATAAAAAACCTTATGCTCATTTTAACCATCTTCTTTCCCCCGACCTATTTCACTAACTTGTGATGCATCCCTATTTGTTGTTAGTCCTTTTTCAGTATCTTCTTGATACCATTCAGGGCTTTCCTGGCAAAGACGTGGAAGTTCTTTGTCATTTCCTTCTCCAAGTCAATGTACAGATGAGGAAACTGAGGCAGACATGGTTAACTAACCTGCCTGTGATCATACAGCAAATAAACAACTGAATGCAGATTTGAACTCAGGTTCCACTGACTCTTGCTCTTTTAACCTGGGGCATTTTCCAGTGGGGTTTTAAAAGTCCTGGGGACAATTCCATTGTGTGACCATCCTTTCCATTATCCATGTGTCCAAGGGAAATATGTTTTACTTAAGCATCAGTAACAGACTTGAAGATTCTGTGGATTATTGAAGAAAGAAGTTACAGATGGTGAATATTTTGAAAGGTTGTCTGATCCTGGGTGGCCAAACCCAGTTCTATTGTTTTGCTTTGTTGATTGTCTATGTGTTAATTCCAACACTTCTTACCTGAAGTGTTGGATAAATCTCTTTTCTATTGCTGCTGCATCCTTAAGTTTCTTAGACTTGGCTAATAGAGACCCAATATTCCTGAAAATAGAGAACCAGTAGTGATTCTTTCATCCAATTTGCTCTGCCCCAAAGACAATTCTAGCTCTCCATATTCCTCATGCTTCAGAGTTTCACTCAGATCTCCCTTTTTCATGATTCTTACTCTGTCATTGTAGCCACACTACTTCCATCTAATATTCTATCCCATTACTTTGATTCCTAATTTCATCCAAGGAATTAGAGAAACCTGGCTTATTTTTGACTAGTATGGATCATGAATGTGAAAGAAAAGAGCACTACCATCATCTGCTCCATTGCACGAATATAAGCTTCATGTAGAAAGAGATTGTAGTTGTTTCTGTATTTATACCTTCAGAGCTTAGCTTGATGCTTGATCCATGGAAAGTTCTTAATGCTTTTCAGTCACTCATGTATATTTCTAATATGACCATAGCCTTCTTTTAAGTTTTTCTTTATAACTGAAATTATCAATCATTTTAGGTTCCCAAGCAAAATCCTAATCTATTGTAGAAGGTGTTTAGTGAACATTTAAATCACTTGGCTCTTTGTGGTATGTTTCCTAGGGCCAGATCTCAGGATCACTCATGTTATCCCACTTTTTACTTTGTTTCTTTTTTTTTTTTTTTTTGGACGAGTATGTCCATACCTGTAATTTAATTGGTTCTGAAAAACCCCTATCTTTTAAATAAGTCTTAGAGAATTACCTACCTGGAGGCACTCAAAAGTTAAGTGACTTGGCCAGGCTCACATTAACAGTAGTCAGAAAAATAAATTGCACTCAAGTTTTCCTGATTTTTAAAACAGTCCTTTGCCCACAAAGCCATGCTACTTATCTGTTATCGTGAATACTAATTGGCATAATGAAATTCAGCAACATTTATCATAAATAATTTACTTTTCTAAAATTAGTTATGTTTTTTTCCCCACCAACATAGACATTAAATCTAATTCTCATCTTGATTGTTTTTCATGGTGAGCAAATTATTTAATTTTAAAATATTGTACTGAAAATTTAATAAGAGAACATTTAACAACTACCATTGATGAGATAATTGCTATGTAAACACCACCAATTAAAATTGAAACAAAAATGTGTGGGTAATTTCAGTTTTGTTTTTTATTTGAAGAAAAAGGGGGTTGAAACTATATCCACTCACATGAAAGAGTGTTCCAAATCACTACTGATCAGAGAAATGCAGGTTAAGACCACTCTGAGATACCACTACACACCTGTCAGATTGGCTAAGATGACAGGAACAAATAATGACAAATGTTGGAGGGGATGTGGGGAAATTGGGACACTGATACATTGCTGATGGAGTTGTGAAAGAATCCAGCCATTCTGGAGAGCAATCTGGAATTATGCCCAAAAAGTTATCAAACTGTGCATACCCTTTGACCCAACAGCGCTACTACTGGGATTATATCCCAAAGAAATACTAAAGAGCGGAAAGAGACATATATGTGCCAAAATGTTTGTGGCAGCTCTTTTTGTTGTAGCTAGAAACTGGAAGATGAATGGATGTCCATCAGTTGGAGAATGGTTGGGTAAATTGTGGTATATGAAGGTTATGGAATATTATTGCTCTGTAAGAAATGACCAGCAGGAGGAATATAGAGAGGCCTGGAGAGACTTAGGTCAACTGATGCTGAGTGAAATGAGCAGAACCAGAAGATCACTGTATACTTCAACAACAATACTGTATGAGGATGTATTCTGATGGAAGTGGAAATCTTCAACATAAAGAAGAGCCTACTCACTTCCAGTTGATCAATGATGGACAGAGGTAGCTACACCCAGAGAAGAAACACTGGGAGGGGAATGAAAATTGTTAGCACTAATATCTGTCTGCCCAGGTTGCATGTACCTTCGGATTCTAATGTTTATTGTGCAACAAAAAAATGATATTCACACACATGTATTGTACCTAGACTATATTGTAACACATGTAAAATGTATGGTATTGCCTGTCGTTGGGGGGAGGGAATAGAGGGAGGGGGGGTAATTTGGAAAAATGAATACAAGGGATAATATTATAAAATATATATATAATAATAAAAAAAAAAGAAAAAAAGAAAAAGGGGGGAAAGAAAAAAAACTGAAAAACATATATATGAAAAATCAACATTCATTACAAAGATGGAACCATGGTTACTTTGAACTATTCAAACAATTTAAATAGGCAAATAGAAGGACTTTTCTATGATTATTTTTGTTTGTTACCATGGTGACACTTTTCTAAACTGATGTTTTTCCCTTAAAATATATTTTTAAAAGTATATTATAAAATTGTTTATGGGTTTGGGTATTTATGTTTTTTGTTCTTTTTGTTCAAGAAGACCAAACTAACATCACTATGTCAAGGTGAAGGGAGAGTATGTCTGGCTATGACTGATCAGAAGGCTCTCCCACAGGGTGGGCATAGATAATCCATACAAACATTTGGAATGGAACTATCTCTAAATTTGGACATCTCACATTTCTGCAATTCTGTTTTGCTCACAGAGCATAACACCTAGTTTGCTGTGGGTACAGCATGCTTAGGAGTCCTGTGCCAGATTCCCCATGTCACAATGGATTCTAAAGGTCTTCAGAGAGATAATGAGAATATTCTTGTATGTATTTGGATTTCCATGTAGGCACTTGCCTTGGATGAGTTCACTGTAAAATACGCTCAATGGCTTCCCCATTGGTTGGTGACGGTCCATTGAAAATGCCATGGAAGTGTTTGGTCCATCTCTCCAGGATGGACATACATAGTTAGCATTAGTCAATGTGGTTTCATCAGCACTGAGTAGTTGAAATGCACCTTAGGTCTTTGGCCCATAGAAAGCCTTCAGGGCATCATAAGTGTACTCCAGAGTCTTATTATCAGTGTAAAATTGAATTTTATTTGCTTTCTCACTGAGTCAAAAAACCTGCATCTCTTGAAATTCTAAAGTGGTCCATAGTGCCTGTTCCTATTACTTTTGCATTTTATTTGGACCAATATGTTTATAACCATTTATTCTGATGGGAAAGTTTTACATACTGGTAGAGACTTCCCCTTAACTACCCAACAGATCCTCTGTTATCTTCAACCTGGTTTATTCCATGTGGTAAAAATGGCATTCTAGGGTGTGTCTGCTGCATCTGCCGTGGCTTCTTGGAGCCACAGATCAGATTTTGATGGCATGTGAACCACAAAGGTAGTAAAAAAAAAAAAAAAGTCCTGAAAAAGGCTTTGCAGCCCTCACCCAGACTAAATAGCTGTACATCCTTCATAGGAGTCACTGAACTATATATGCCAGCTTCCTTCAGTCAGATTTTCTCCAGCAGATTTCTCCTCCTAGCAATGGTCTCCTCTCTAATCTCCATTCTCTTTCTATCTACTGTTTTCTTCAGTGACATGTACAAATATACTTGTTTTCTCCATGCTTAAATCCTCACTGTAACCAAACCCTTTATATTATACCAGCCCCTCAAAGTATTTTCTACATTTCTTCTTCCTTTATTACACCAAAGATCTAGGGGGAAAGTTGTTTAAATTCATTGCCAATAATTTCTTTAGTGTGATCAGTCCTCTCCTGTTGGAATCTGGCTTCTGATCTCATCAGTCAAAGAAAGCTGCTCTCTCTAAATCCACCAAAGACTTCTAAATTCCCAAATCTAATCCCTTTCCCCATCCTTTTCATTTTTGGTCGGTATTCAGTGTTTTACAATGTTAAGCTCTCTCCAAGTTTTTATGATGCTGTTATCCTGAAATTCTCCTGTTTATCAGGCAATTCTTTCTTATCTCTTCTGTTGAATCCATCCATTCATACCATGTCCTATAACCTTCTTCATCCTTCAACTCTCTTTTCCCTCTCTCCAGTTTCTCACTTGCTGAGTTCATTAGGAGGCACAGATTTGATTTTCATCTTTTTGAAAACATAACATTCCCAGAGCTATCTATGGGATCCTTGTATCTCCCAAAATCTAGTCCTTAAATACCAGCTGCCTCTAAGATATAAGCTGAACTTCAGAGATTGGTGATGAGCAACATTTCTAGCATTCTTCTACTCCATATTCCTCCCTTTCTTGTATTCTATAAGTAGCCAAATTGGACCATCTACTGTTCCTCAGCTTTAACTCTTGGTATCTCCCTATAGTTAATAAAACCTTATTATCACTTTCTTGAGCAATTTCTCTAAGAACAACTTCTTGATAAAAATCTGTGCGGCTTCAGGCTGACAACATCTTAGAGTCGCATGAAGCTATGCAGAGTTTCATAGGAAGTCTTGTAATTAAAGAATGATTTTTTTTAAATCTCATTATGGAATTATATAAATGTTAGGTCATAAAATTGAAAAATAAATCACCTATAAGTTGTTAAATGGACAAATCTATTGACTTCTAGTCAAATGAAACAGATAAAGCCACTAGTTCTATTTGGCTTATTAAAAAGTTTGTGTAGCCAGTGTCATTTTGACCCTTGGTAATGACACTCTTGTATTCTGACTCCTTTGCTCTGTCACATTAGGCCTCTTAATGCATTTTTTCTTTAGTGGGGAGGGTGAAGGAGGGGTTTTTTTGTTTGTTTGTTTTGGTTTTTTTGGCTGAGGTATTTGGGGTTAAGTGACTTGCATAGGGTCACACAGCCAGGAATTGTTAAGTGTCTGAGGCCAAATTTGAACTCAGGTCCTCCTGACTTCAAGGCTGGTGCTCTATCCACTGCATTACCAAGCTGTCCAGGAGGAAATATTTTAATACGCTCCTGACTCATCCTCAGAATTTAGGGACTGCAACTCATCTGTTTGGAGTCCCTATTCCAGCTTCCGAGAGCAAATACCTATTAGTTGTGTAACTGAATCTAAAAATCTAAAAAATTATAGACTCTTCTTATTGCCTCTAGTAACTAATTGTTCATTTTTTTAGGGTGAGAATGTAGAGGGATGGCAAACATTACAAATCAGGGCTTGATTTAAGAACATGATAGAGAAAATATTAATAATAAGTATACATTTAAAGCGTGCTTTCTATGTATATGTGTACAATACGTAGATATATATCCTTATTTACATGCACACACACTACACACCTATTTTCAGACAGTAGGCTGTTAAATATTTCCCACTATACATCTGTTTTCACCTCTTCAGATATCTTTTTTTTTTTTTTTAAGAAAAATGGATAATAAAATAAATAAATAAGAGGGTTAGCTGTGATAACCTTTGTGTTCTCTTCCAGCTCTGATCACCAATGGGGCAGTTGCCTAAGCAATTAAGCTCCAGTAAACATTTTAAGTGCCTACTGTGAACCAAGCTAAGTGCTTCAATTTAGGTCTTTGTCATTTCACAGCCTGCCTGGATAGGACCTGGAAAATCACAATAAATAAAAGAAGGATGGGGCATCCCCAGCTCTGTTTTCTTCCACATATCCACGCACAAATTTCTGATGTACATACCGCTTTCTAAAGGGCACCCGGGTGGTTAGGGGATTTACTGACAAATACTTAAAGCTCTGACGGGTACTCAAAGCAGCACTTTTGTTCTATGTAGTCTGACCTCTTCTATATCCTGCTCTAAGAGACCTTGACTGAAGCAATATTCCAGTTAAATGTAAGAAACCTTCTCTTTGCTTTCATCACTGTAAACATTTGCTTATATATGTATGTATATGTATATATATATATATGAATGCAAATATGTGTCGAATATTGATAGCTATATTCGTGGAATGTTCATAAAAAGAAGCAATAATTTGATATTTTAAATAAGAGGCCATGTTAGCAGATAACATATTCTTTTTGAAAAACTGAACCTTTTTTTCCCTTGGTAAATTGTCTCTCAAGGAGATCTAGTTTAGGTGCTTTGAAGTTTCATTTACAAATAGCCTGAGGGACTAATTTTTTATTTATTCCTTTTTATTTTTTCTATAGAAGAGCCCATTTGGAATTACCATTTGGCCTTACGAAGGCTTACATAAATGCTGGGTAGATTTTATGTATGCATATTTCCTATTCAAATAATTTTCAAAGCTCACAGAGCTCTGAGTTAAATGCAATAACTCTTTACATGGCTCTGAAATGAGATCAGAGATAGATGCAATTTTCTCCTGCCACCAATTCATTTCTTACACAGTATTCCCCTGAGTGTCGTGTTTCCTTAGTACATGAAAAAAACATTTTTTTCTCTATCACCATCCTATTATTTTCCACTGTGTCATAGAAAACCGTGTATCCTTGAACCTTGTAATATGCATCGTTTTGAAGGAGTTTGACTATTATAGTCAATCAGCATCTGTGCCATGGGGTATTTGTCCCATTTTGCAACTCTGTGTGTATTTGTGTGTGTGTGTGTGAGTGTTTTTGCGACTGTATGTATCAGACTCAGTTGTATCCCTTCCCAGGGAGAGTGATTATTCACTCATGTAATTCAACTTCTACTTTTTAAAAGTCAAGTCATATTTTTGCCAATACATTTGACCCCTCTTTTAAAATGATCAGTGCAGCTTTTGGTAGGAATCCCAGAATGAAAATTATTTCTTTCATATTATCAGAGGTAGGAAAACACATAGTTCACTTGAGAGAGAGGCAATTGAAAGGATCTACACATAGATCAGAGAGTTACAAAGAAATCATTATTTAGCCATTTTTTTTTTGCCCCATTGATTTTATTTTTATATTTTATGTTCAGGATTTTGGAGGTTCCCCAATCCCTTTCCATTTTCATTTATTGGGCTCGATCAGTTGACTTGATTATATTAAGAGTAATACCTAATGCATTCTCTAGATATGCTGACATTTTCAGGCATGATTTCATTAGGTTTGGAACTCCCTTCACTGATGTAGAATGAAACTGCTCAACAAACTCTCATAACTCTGCTTCTTATCTGACAGCTTTCCCATAAACTTCTCCTTGAGTATTCAATCAATGCACTGAGTTTTCCTCTTGTTTTAGTATCATGAAGGTTATAAAGCATCCCCTAAACCATCTCTCTCTCTCTCTCTCTCACTCTCTCTCTCTCTCTCTCTCTCTCTCTCTCTCTCTCTCTCTCTCTCTCTCTCTCTTTCTATATATATATATATATATATATATATATATATATATATACATATATATATAGTTATTGTTATTATTATCTTGAGTTGTTTATCAGCCTACTCTGTTCTTTGTGACCCTGTTTGGGGTTTTCTTGGCAAACATATGGGAATGGTTTGCTACTTTACAGAGGAGGAAACTGAGGCAACTGAAGTTAAGTGACTTGCCCAGGCTCATGTAACTAGAAAGTTTTGATTTGAATTTAAGTAGATGAATATGACTGACTTCAGATCCAGCACTCTCTCTACCCGGCCACCTAGCTGCCTCCAAACCATATTTATTTATTGTCTGCCTATTTACCTATCTATCTAATTATCTATCTTGTTTATATATTATCCTACATTTATTACATGATTAGTTCCCATTTATTTTTTATAAAATTCATTTAATAATAATAAACAATTCAAATAATGATAATAATAATAATAATATAATTAATTTTATTCTCAGAGAGTTCACTGTCTAGGTCACAGGCTTTTTCTTTTCCCTAACTCCTATTTTCATATGTAAACATGCATTTTTATACTCTCTCAAATTATACTCTCTCAAATACCCTATTTTGATCATTTTCCATGATCTGCTGCTCTCCCCCCAATTCAGATCCAGCCATATATTAGATCTTGTCATTTCCTGCAAGTCTTCTTTAAGGTAACTAGGTAGTGGGATGGATAGAACCCTGGTCCCACAGTCAAGAAAACATGAGTTCAAATCCAGCCTCAGATATTTACTAGCTGTTTGACTTTTGGTAAATCACTGAATTCTATTCGCATCAGTTTCCTGATCTTTAAATTAACTGGGAAGTTAAAGATTAAATGAGATAATATTTTAAAGCATTTCACATAGTGCTTAATGCATAGCAGGTATTATACACACAAATGTGTGTGTGTGTATATATATATATATGTATATGTATATGTATATGTATATACACCTCTATATGCACATACACACATGTATACATGCACACATTTACATACATACACACACCTCTCCCTCTTCCTTGCAATCCCTAATCACCTCATTCATCTAAATTTTGACATCTGATCCCTCCCCCTCTCAGTTCATCCCCAGGCCATCTCTCCCCACCTTAACTATACTCTCATCTTTTCCCTATCTTAACCCTTTGATGATCGAGTTCAACTCTACACTCTCTTCTTCCTTCAATTCCTTCTTCCACTCATTTCAGCAATCTTGCCCTGCTGAGCTTCCTCCTTGGAAGATTCCTACCATCTGCTGTCTCTCCTTCTGCTTATATTGTTGAATAAGGCTGGGGGAAGCTCACAAAAATCATGCAGTTTGGGTCTACTACCAATTTATGCTCTAAATTTTTCATTGTTACATAATTTTATATCATTTCATTAGACATCCTTTCATACTTCCTGAACCAATTCAGTTCGGCTTACAAAGGCAGCTTTTCTAAACTTGTTATTCCTTTGAAACCTTTTGTGGCTCTTCTTATCCCACTTTTCAGCTAAAAATCCTGTCTATATTTTCCTGAAAAAGTTAAGACCATTCACTGAGAGTCTCTTCTCTCTTCTCCCTCATCTTGTATCATTCAGATCCATTCCCCTACTACCTTTTCCTATATCCTCCTCATGTAAAGAATTGGTCCTTTTTCTTGACAACAAATAGTCATTTATGTGTATAAGTAATTCTATTCCATCTCTTTTTCTCCAGTAGTTCCTCCTCTATAACCTCTTACTTCAATTTTGGTTGTTTTTCTACCACCTACAGAGATGTCTATGTCTTTATTCAGTATTCCCAACTTGATCCTTCCATCCTTGCTTCTTATCATCCCATATCTCTCTACCTTTTTTGGCCAAATACCTTGAGAAGTTCAGCTATAATCTGTGCTTTCACTTCCTTTCCATTCACTCTTTTTAAATGAATAAATAATATGTATCTAAGGAGCTTCCAATCTCTATGCCTATTAGATTGTGATGATGAGGATGGTGTCTGCATTTGGAAATTACTATTCTAGAGCCAGCTGCCAATATTAATAACTCAGTTCTTTGGGACTTCTCTTCTTCAACCTCATAATTATGAATAGATGATGAAAACAGTCAAAGGATTTGAACAGGCAGTTTTCAGGTGAAAAAATCAAAGCTATCTATAGTCTTCTAGGAAAAAATGCTCTAAATCATTATTGATTAGAGAAATGTATATTAAAACAACTCTTAGATACCACCTTATAGCTATTAGTTAGGATACTATGACAGAAAATTATAGATGCTGGAAGAAAAATGGCAAAGTGGATATACTAATGTTGGGGAGTTGTGAACAGGTTCAACCCTGCTGGAAAATAATTGGAACTTTCCATAGAGCTATAAAATTGTGCATACTTTTTGATCAAACAATCGTGCTGCTAGGTCTGCAGCCCAAAGGTTTTATATACATACATACATACATATATATATATATTCTAAAATATGTATAATTTCTCTTTGGCAAAAAACTAGGAATTGTACAGATGGCCATCAATTGACAAATGGCTGAATAAGTTGTGGTATATGATTTTTATGGAGTCCCATTGTGGTATAAGAAATGGTGAAGGACATGGTTTCAGACAAACCAGGAAAGATATATCACCAGGAGAATATTGTATTGTAGTAATAGCAACATTGTAAGAATGATCATTTATGAAAAAATTTATTATTCTGATCAAGATTATTATTCAGGACAATTCCCCAAAACAAATGATTAAAAATACTATCCACATCAAGAAAAAGAACTGATAACTTCTGAAAACAGATTGAGACTTTAATATTTTTTTTTCCTTCTAGCTCCCATTTTATGTGTATATTTTCTTTTGTAACATGGCTAAGATGGTAATATGTTTTATATAAATTCTTATGTATCTGATATCATTTCGCTTGCCTTTTCAAGGGTGTGGAGGGTCAAGAGTGAAGAAGACAATTGGAACTTGAAATTTTGAAAAATAATGTAAAATGTTTATAGGCAAATGAAAATATTTAACAAAATAAATTTTTTTAAAATTTATTTATGATGCAACTTGGACCCAGATGGACTTAGTGACTTGTCAATTAACAAATTACAGGACTGGGACTTAAAATTAGATCTTCCAAATCAAATTCCAGTGTTTTTTCTTATTAAAATATACATATATTTCTAGACATTAAAGATGTATATTGTTATAGTTTCTAATGGGTTTTAATCCATTTTCAGGTGTTTTGGACCCCATGAATGTTCTGGAGATATGTTTGTGACTAATGCAATATGTGTAATTGTCATTGTTGTTGTTGTTGCACTTTTCCTTAAATATTCAATAAATATTTACCAAAAAAATGATTTAATAGCATGAATATTTATTAAATATGAGGGAACAAATATTGCGCTGGCTAATGGGTTTTAAAAAGACAAACATATATGCATGTATATAGACACAGATTTAGACACAATCTGTTCTTGAGGAACTTAGTATTTCTTGTAGAGGTTACAATGCAAAGATAGACACACACACATATACATATACATACACACATGCATATATGTGGTATAGAGGGCACTAGTAATTGCAGAGATCAGGAAAAGCAAAAAGGAGGTTATACTTGAGAGATTATTTCAATGTTGGGATGATGGAACAATGCATCAAGGAATGAATACTCTGAACCATTTTTGTGAATTTAGGTGTGGGGTTAGCACTTCCTGGTGTGTTAGATCTGAGTTAAATAATGTTGGAGGGAAGATTTCTCTTGTTCCTCTGAATAATTCCATAGAGGTGACTCCTAATTAAGATGAGTGTGAAGAGAAAAAAGAATGAGCAACAGGAAGTGATGGGAAGAAGAAAAGGTTAGCTTACCTTCTTTAAATTCTTCTTATTAAATTCTTTTGTGCTCTTGCTGGATCTTTTTCTTTCATCCCTAGTAAGTACAAGAAAAGAGTAGATAACTGATCCCTGAGTCCTTGATTTCTTTAACAATGACTATAATCCTACCCCCAGGCTTTTGATGATTTGTGGTATCTTATTCTCCCTTAGGTTTTTTATTGTGTTTTTCCAGTGTTAATTCAAATCTAGTGAAAGTGGAAACCTCCACCTTCCAGTTTGGTTCCAGTGTAAGAGGCCAAATGAAGCCATTGCCTGATTACTAAATATTTGCATCCACCATTTCCATTGTAGTTATTATTAGGAATACAGAAATGATTGTAGCTCCTGTGCTCAAGTGACTTATAGTATGAGGGGAGGGTATGACATTTAAACAAATAAGTCTGATACAAATAAGGATATCCAAAAGTGCAAAGGAGGACCAAAGGAAATACTATACAAATGTTTGATGGAGAGATCAATCTCCCAAAATCACAGGATCACAAATTTAGATATGCCATTAAGTCTAATCCCTTCATTTTATAAATTGAGGATCACAGAAGTCAACTAATTAGTGAGTTCTTTTGGTTGAGATTTGAACTCAAATCTTCCTTATTTCGAGTCCAGAGACCTATCTGTTACCCCAAATCTGGGGACTAAGTCTGAGGATAGAGCTCAGGAAAGGCAGCATGTATGCATTGTTATAAGAATGAGAAAAGAGATTTTCATGAATGAAAATGCAAAAGGAATATGCTCCAGAGATGATATTCAAGTTTTTGCATTGGCTCTTATAAACTATATGTATTTGAGCAAATCATTAACTGCTCTGAGCCCTATTCTAACACATCTGAAAAATATAGATAGGGAATTTAAGCCTATTCAGATTCAGAATTAAAATGAACCTTCGAAATCCACTACCAAAGTAACTAAAGCCCAGAAACACTGATAGTGGTAGCTATGGTGCTTAATTAATAGGGATGTTACAAGGATCAAAGGAGATATGTGTAAAAATAAGTTCTAAATTACCATGAAAAGGAGAGTTAACATCAATAGTAATATCATAGCCATGAGTGCAAGTGAGTCTTAAGCTTTAACCCTTTTCTCTCCATGAAGTCAACAGGGAGGCTTGCCTAATTTCAATATCTTACCTGCTCAGTTATCTCACTCTTCCCAATTTTGAGTGCACTTGTGGTGCAGGATCAGGGCTTCTGGACAATGCAGCACGTGTGTTACAAATGGGAACATAGGCTGAAGCTGTTCTCGTCAATTTAGATCACTATGCTTGGGATCAGGCCATGGGATTACCTGATTTAAGCAGAGTGGGCAATTCACTATAGCTTGTGATGTAACATCTGAGAGGCTCTCCCTGGCCCAGTGTCTGAAAGGCCCTACCTTCAGTCAAGTCTCTTCATATGCTGTCCAAGGCAAAGTGCTGAAACTAGGCAAACCTCTCTGTTGGCTTCTATGAAGAGAAAAGGGTTATTTAAGACAGTAAGCATCAGTGGAAGCACAGTGCAGAGCAGACACAGGGTGTTCATCCTAAGAGACTGG
Organism: Sminthopsis crassicaudata; assembly: GCF_048593235.1. NCBI lineage: Eukaryota > Metazoa > Chordata > Mammalia > Dasyuromorphia > Dasyuridae > Sminthopsis > Sminthopsis crassicaudata. The sequence continues at coordinate 11,393,728 of NC_133622.1, forward strand.
GAGGTACAAAAAGATCATCTGCCATAAGGGGACTCTCCGGGCCATGAGCCTATACTAGATTGAAAAGTTAAACTGCAGTAAACATTAAACAATTGATTTTTCCCCCCCTCTTGGCTCAAATTAATTGTTCAATGTCTCAGTTTCTTATCTATTATTATCCTATTTCCTTGTCTAATCTTTACAAGGCCTAAACGTCGACTTTCAAATCGAATACAAATTCTTCAAATTTGACTTATCTAATCACCAAGCAAATAATATGAATACATAATAAACTTGGTCGATCATGAACCCTTATACTTATATGATGTTCCTTGAGTTCCTTGCAATAATTGGGGGGGAAGAGTCTATTTTCCAATAGATGTTATAGATCTCTCTGGAGTAACGTGAGCAAGGCAAAAGTAAGTAGAGGTGATCCTGAATTGTCTATTTTAAAGTTAAATCATTACTTCATTTCTAATTTGTTCATAAAAACAAATCAAAAGGAAAACTGTAAGGGCCCTTTAAATGGGCGGACACAGTGCATCGGGAGATTGAGGCCCAGAAGTAATTTCTGTGGATATTAGGACTGCCCTTGGGCGGGATCCTGGCCATATTGAGATAGTTTTGTAATGGGTGACTCTCTCGCTGATTGGCTGTGTGTGTGACCTCACAGGCCCTATGTAAGCCCACTGCAGGCAGCAACCGCCCTCTTTAACCTCGTGCTGTTCACCCTGGCTCCCCAGCCTGGGTGGCCAAGCCAAGATGGGTAGCCGAAAGAGGTAAGGGTTTTGGTAGTGAACACGTGGGTCTTCTGACCAGGTGTTCACTCGGGAACCAACAAGTCAGGGCATCAGTCAGGGCATTATGTGAATAGGTATAATAAAGGCTTTTAAGATTAAAAAAAAAAAAAAAAAAAAAAAAACAAGTCAGGGCATCAGTTAGGGCATTATGTGAGTAGGTATAATAAAGGCTTTTAAGATTACATGTGGTTGTTCTTGAGTGCGCTACCGGTTATTAAGCTATAGATTCAAGAGATTGTGGCCAGAGACCTTAGAAGGCCTCAGAGGAGACGAGCCGGGTAGAGCTCACACTGCAAAGGACAGTGGTCAAAGGTACTCTGGTGGGTCTAGGACAGACTAGTAATTGTAACTGCCAGGAGAGCATGCTACAAATGGCGCCCAACGTGGTGGACGCATCAGGAATTATCAGGTTTTGAAAATATTTAATATTCAGAATTAAGATTCTGAAAGATCCGGTAGAAACGCCACTTAGGAGGGAAGACAGAGAAGCAATATGGACCCAGGTAACTCTGGGATCAGGCTCAAGGACACAGCTGAACATAATGCTTATATCAAGAGGTTAAAGAGCCAGATGGAAGATCTTTTAACAAAGATCACCACTGAAGAACAGCAGGAAGCTTGTAATCAAGCTCCACAAAGGCTATCCCCACACCCAGTAAATAGAGCTAGGAGAGGGAGCAACCTAGAGCTAATGTGATTGTATGACAGTAGAGAGTATAAAATGCCACAGCAAGAGTTGCTGGAATTGCAGGTTAAACTACAGATGGAGATAGAGAAAGAAGAAAAAGCTGGGTTACTACAGATAGAACAGGAAGAGTTCAAACCAGTGGCTGAAACTAAGGAAGGAAATAAACAAACCACGTGGACTAAAGTTGTAGAAATTCTTCTTAGCGTTTTGTTGGTTTACCTCCTGCATTGTTGTTTTAAGGAATTTATCCATTACTCTTCCATTGAGAAGAAGTTTAGTTCTTTTTATGTGCAAAGCTCAGGTTTGATTTGGAATCAGTCTTTGGGGGATTTTCCAATTCTTCTTCCCTCTGCCTCACCTTCTTGGGCCAAGGGAGAAGGGGGAGGAGGAAAAGGAAGGACTATAATATCATCAGCACTGCCCATTAATCCATTCAAAACTCCTGTGTCTTCATTTCAAAGGACCGGAGTAGGCTTTATGCCCCAAGGCAAAAAGGAATTGTGGGGTATTGAGTATAATCAGAAAAGTTTTAAAAATACAGTTGAGTTAATTTCTAAGAAACCTTACAGGGATAAGGCCTTGCAGTTAGAGAGAGTGGAGTTTTATACTTGTAAAACTGCTAGGATCGTCTTTGGAGAGTTGGAACTCCTCTTTTCTTACCTCGTGGATTTTCCACTTCCACAGGTGAGCTTGATTTCCCAACCCCCTACGGGTACTTATAAAACAGTGTTTATGTTTAGAATGGGTTGGAAAATTGCTGTTTTAATCACTAGAATAAATAGACAGTGTGTGATCTTTGACCCAGGAGGAAAAGTAATATCAGATTTATTGATTCACAGTCCTGGAGTACAATTCGGTATCAGAAACTCAAACTTTGATTTTTAGGCAAAAGAATTCAGGGATATAGCCGAGTGTTCTAGTAAAGTCATCACTGCACAGACTATCCCCAAGATATTCTCTTCTGAACAAGAGAAGGGAATTTTGGGATATGTGATTGCTTACAATTTTTAAATTTTGATTTTACATTTTAAAACATTTTTGATTTTACATCTTCAAAGTATTTTGATTTTACATTTTAAAGTTATTTTGGTTTTATATTTTTAATCTATTTCGGTTTTACACTTTTAAATTATTTTGGTTTTACATTTTTAAATTCTTTGCATTTTACCTTAGCAATGCACTTCGGGCATACACAGAAAGTGCAGCTAAGTGACAGACTGACTAACTTTTGTCTGACTTTTGTTAATCTTTTTGACAACAACTTTGTTTCCACTGTGATGTGGAAAGGCCTGGATGGCATTTGGAAAGGCCCAAGTTGGGCCCCGGGGACATTCCTTCCTAGGTGCAGATCCAGCAGCAGAGTTCATCCCCACCAGAGACATTTGTAACCTGGGGATCCAAGAGAACGACCAGACAACCGGCCAGAGGGACCAGCCAGATGTCCGCAGCCCTTCAGACGCTGATGGCAGCAATGCCCCTCCTGACCGTGACACCAGAGACACCAGACACAGTTCCAGTGTTGCAGCTGAAATGGACTGTTTTGGGTGATACGCAATATAAAGACTGTAAATGGACAATGGGCCTGCTTGCTTCTCCCGTGGCTACTTGCCATATGGTGGCCTGGGAAGAGGCTTTGCCCTATGCTTTCTATTGAAGGAATATGCTTTTAAATTAGTGGGTGAAAAACCAACACACCCACCTGCCATTGTTATTGAGACAATGTTACTGGACATGACTGCTTATGTGCACCTGTGAAACTAGAATTGTTCTAGAATTGTGAAAAGTGCAATAGAGAATTGTGATAAGCTAGAATTGTTCTAGGATTGTGAAAAGTGCAATAGAGAATTGTGATAAGCTAGAATTGCTCTAGAATTGTGAAAAGTGTCATAGAGAATTGTGATAAGCTAGAATTGCTCTAGGATTGTGAAAATGCAATTGAGAATTGTGATAAGCTAGAATTGTTCTAGGAGTGTGAAAAGTGCAACAGAAAATTGTAAGAAACTAGAATTGGTCTAGAACTGTGATAAATGTAACTAGAATTGTGACAACCTACCTACTGATATTTGTTAACTAGAATTGTGATGTTTTACCTTGTTGACTTCCCACCTCAGTGTTGACATCCTACCTCATTGGCATCCAACCTCTTTGGCTTATCTCGAGTATGACTTTGATGAATGGGTTGAACATTTGGGCCACTGTTGAGCCTGGTTCTCATGTCATACTTCTGTTTACTGATCTGCTGCTTTGTACCTCCTTGGGCATAACACTCTGTCATCTCATGGATCAAGTGAACTATAGCTGGTGCTAAAAGTTTAGCTTGGTGAGATGTGCGGTTCCCGCAAAACAAGAGAAAGGGAATTGTAAGGGCCCTTTAAATGGGCGGACACAGTGCATCGGGATTGAGGCCCAGAAGTAATTTCTGTGGATATTAGGACTGCCCTTGGGCGGGATCCTGGCCATATTGAGATAGTTTTGTAATGGGTGACTCTCTCGCTGATTGGCTGTGTGTGTGACCTCACAGGCCCTATGTAAGCCCACTGCAGGCAGCAACCGCCCTCTTTAACCTCGTGCTGTTCACCCTGGCTCCCCAGCCTGGGTGGCCAAGCCAAGATGGGTAGCCGAAAGAGGTAAGGGTTTTGGTAGTGAACACGTGGGTCTTCTGACCAGATGTTCACTCGGGAACCAACAAGTCAGGGCATCAGCTAGGGCATTATGTGAGTAGGTATAATAAAGGCTTTTAAGATTACACGTGGTTGTTCTTGAGTGCGCTACCGGTTATTAAGCTATAGATTCAAGAGATTATGGCCAGAGACCTTAGAAGGCCTCAGAGGAGGCGAGCCGGGTAGAGCTCACACTGCAAAGGACAGTGGTCAAAGGTACTCTGGTGGGTCTAGGACAGACTAGTAATTGTAACTGCCAGGAGAGCACGTTACAGAAAACCATTCTCGTAGAGGCTATAGTTCCACTTTCTCTATTGCTTCTCCAGAAATTTCTCAGAATGACAATCAAGGAAGGCCTTGCCAAGACATTACCCAGGATGCTTTCTTGTGTTTGTGTGCATATAGCAAATAATGCCTCAAGGGAGATCAATATATCCACAAAGTAACCACCACAATAACAACAATTATGATAATCATTATTATAAAATGTCACAGGGACAAATTTACTTCTCCACAGTTATGATTCTCGGTAATTATTGTTACCAGAAAGGATTCCTGACAGGCAATTTCCTGTTCTCATTACAAACAGCACCTCCAGAATGCAGAAGGGGAAGCAATGCTAACACTGTCAGACCAAAGAGAGCAAGAGCTAGGACACGTTGGATAAAGCACGAAACCGTTCCCCAATTAATGGCAAACTTTGTAAGGAAGTCGGGGAGAGAAAAGTTAAAAGACTGGTCTCCTTATACTGAGGTAAGTGACCATATGCCTCTGAATTTCAGATACTTTTTATTATGAGTATTGAAAATGCCAGGATGTTAAGGACAGTTTTTCTTGAATAGAATGAGGGTAACTCTTCAGAATTTGAAACCAAAGTGGAGCTGATTTGGGGCATGTGATTTTGTGGATAAATCCCTGGATTTGAGGTCAGAGAAATTGTATTTCCATCTTAACTCTGTTATTGACTATACAGATCTACTTAGACAAGTTTAAACCTTGATTTCTTTTTTGTCTAAAATGACAGTTAGACAGATCACTTCTAAAATCTTTTCTAGCCATACATCTCTTAGTAGGCTACATCCATGAAAGAGTTTTCCCCATTGCCCTTGAATTGCTTTTTTGACAATTTCTTTTTAAGCTTTTTTATTTATTAAAAAGCATACTTTGTCCTCAGTACAATTTTTCCTGTAATTTTTTTTTTTGTACAACAAAGGAGCAACCCCCCCTCAATAGTCAGAATTGGGAATCTGGTGGGTCTGTCCCCTGGTAATACTTCATTTAGCCAAAGAAATAAGCAGGGGAGGGAGGAAAGAAAAGGTAGCCCATTACAATCTTAGGCAACAAAGGCCCTTCTCTATGATTTTTTCTTTAAAAAGAAAAAGCAGCAGTAAATAACCCAAAAATTCCACTTAAAATACATATCCTCACCCCCTCTCCCAGCTCTCCTGAGTTTCCCATCTGAGCCATCAGAAGCCTCAGTATTGAGGAATCCAAAGGTGGGCCTCTTAAGAGTTTTAGCTCCTTGTGCTGGGAAGCAGAGGAATTTAAGGGGGCATGAGAAGAAAAGTACCTTCTCCCATTGGTTCCATGGGGGTGAGAAAGACATGTCCTGAGTAGTAAGCCAGGTGTCATTCACATGTTAGTGACCTTGCTCTGATTGCTGGGATGGCAGGGAAGGCTGGGTGGAGAGGTCACCAGGGATTCCCAGGATCAAGGAACCAAAGGGGCTCCCCACCTCTCTCATCTTTCCCCCTCTAGCCCCTGACAGGGCTTTGAAGAGAGGTCTGGAGAGCTTCCTTTCTCTGGATCCTCCTCCTCCTCCTTGTATTCCCAGGACAAGGTCTCCTCACAGGAGCCATCCACTGATGCCTGGTTCTTGGCTGGTCCCTCACCTTCTTCACCAACCTTAGTAGCTCCTGGGTCCTACTTGGGACAATTATTGCACATGTGAATGGGGCAGAGGGAGGGGGCATTGGGATCCTGGGACCCCTGTCCTTTCCTCCCACTGCTCCCATGGAACTTGGGCACTGTTTGAAAATCAGAAGGGCATTTCTCCCATAGTGATTCACGCAAGCAAGATCAAGCACCCACCCTTCTGGGTGTGTGTGTGTGTGTGTGTGTGTGTCTGCCAGCTGCTCATGTCTGAACCTGTCTGCCCCTGGACATGTGGGCTTATACCTTCTGTTGTGTGATGTGGACGTGTACATCCAGATGTGGCCGCGTGAGGTATATCTTAACACGAGCGTTAGGCTTCTGCCTCTGTTTACCTGGAGCCGCTCTGGGCTCTGACAAAGCTCTGATGGTTTAAAGAATTAGGTACTTGCTTTGCATGTTACATATATTCACCTAATGCAAATAAATGTGTTAATAGAACTTGTGGCTTTATATTCGGATAGAACTTATGTACATATTTCCATTATACATATATATGGAAGAGAGAGAGAAATGGAAATGGAGGAAGACAGGATGGGAGGGAGAGAGGAAGGAAGGGAAGAAAGGAAGAGAAGGAAGGGAAAGGGAAAGAGAAAGGGAAAGGGAAAGAGAAAGGGAAAGGAAAAGAGAAAGGGAAAGAAACAGGGAAAGGGAAAGGGAAAGAAAAAGAAAAAGGGAAAGGGAAAGAAAAAGAAAAAGGGAAAGGGAAGGAGAAAGGGAAAGAGAAAGAAAAAGGGAAAGGGAAAGAGAAAGAAAAGGGAAAGGGAAGGAGAAAGGGAAAGAGAAAGAAAAAGGGAAAGGGAAAGAAAACGAAAAAGGGAAAGAGAAAGAAAAAGGGAAAGGGAAGGAGAAACGGAAAGAGAAAGAAAAAGGGAAAGGGAAAGAAAACGAAAAAGGGAAAGGGAAAGAGAAAGAAAAAGGGAAAGGGAAAGAGAAAGGGAAAGGGAGGAAGAAAATGTCCTTCACTCATTCATTTTGGCAAGACATCTATAAGTAGTCTTCAAGAGTTGTCCTAAGTTAGTAAGAGGTTAAAGGACTTGCCTAGAATCACACAGTTGCAATCGATTCAAATCAGCTATTTCCCCCAAGTCTTCCCAATTCCAAGCTTTTCCTGCGTCCAGCTGCCACATTGACTCTCACGTAGCTTATATATCACTTGATATTTTCTTCAAGGACATTCAGTTGTCCTCGTGCATATTTAAATAGACTGAGCAAATAAATAGTGTTTTCTGACCAGTGGTGTTTTTGTACTTTGGCTATCATGCTTCCTTCCTTTACAGACTTGTCCTTGACAAAACGCCTTAGTTTTACCCTAATGAATCTTTTGAAGTAGCCTCCATGCTGTGGAGCTGAAGGTATTGAATGTTTAATTAGGGATATATCAAAGAACCCTCTCTGAAACAGGTGCTGTTCCAAGGCACACTGAGTCCTGTAAATGAGGTAAACCTTTCATTGCCCCTGCCCTCTCTGTGTGGATCTAGAGAACGTCTTGGTATCCACCATGCTCTTTTGTATCTTCAGGATTTCCTTCTTTTCAGACTCCTTCCCCTTCTCCCCATAACTTCCAGCAGGGTATTGACAGTCGGTAAATAACTAGTAGCATGGACTGTGCTAACAGACTGATTAAGATCATTTAGAATAAGTTAAAAAAAAATCTTTCCAGTCTCTCCTCTGAAGTCTTTCACTCAACATCAAGACAATTTCCATTCATTCATTTATTCATTCAGTCATTCATTAGGAGCCTTCTATGTACAACATACTTTGTGGAATACAAAATACTGTTGACATGTTCCCAGCCCTTTCAGATACTCTAGAGGAGGAGGTGAGATTGTACACAAGGACACATGCATACATACATGTACACACACATATATACTTGCACGTGACGTAAAGCAGTGTCTGATAAGGACTAAATAAATGATATTGCTAGTATCGATAAAAAAAAAAGATCATTTCTGCCTCCAGTTGTTCCTTCATGTCCTCAGGTGAGAGGTGAGATTTAAGCCTGAAGGATGCACAGGATTCACAAGCAAAGCCCAGCAATGCTTCCATCTTCTGTAATGGATTCCTTCTGGCCACTCTAGCTTATTCCTGCTATTCTCAATCTTCCTAAAAATCACCACTGCCCCTCTGCCCCTCAGCAGAATGATCTTGCCTCCTGCTTAACTAACTGAGAGTATTGTTGCCCTCTACTATAAGCTTCCCTAACTATTTGTGTACCTCTAACATCGTATCTCATAGCTTCTCTGTTTGTTCCATTCTCTCCATTCTGCCCACATGCAAAGAACAGGTTTATCTCCTTCTTGCCAAGATTGAGATCTTTATTATTCCTTCCTTTCTCATTAATTTTTCTATGGAGGCGAACTATGACTAATGATGAAATATGAAAAGTAAAGAAAGATGAACAAGGGGAAAGATGACACAGAGATATAATACAGTGACACTTAACGACTCATGGATATGTAGAGTAAGGGTAATAAATGGCCTACCCTTCCCTTATCTTGATATTTCTTATTGTCTCATAGAATCATTAATATCTGTTTATTCCAATCTCTAAGAGACTATTGCTTGGGTAACACTGTAATTCTTGGTAATTATTCTTCCAATCTTTATCTTTTTTTTTCTGTTTCCTCTAGCTCATTTATTTCATTTATTTTTTTTCAAATTGTCTTATGTGGAGATTAAACTTATCCTATGAGTTATGAACTGATCCAACCATTCTGGAGAGCATTTTGCAACAATGGCCAAAAGGCTGTTGAACTTTGATCCAGTGACTCTACTGGGCTTGTCTCCCAATGAGACCATAAAAATGGAAAGGAATTCTCATGTGCAAAATGTTTGTAGCAGCCTTTTTTTCTGGTGGCAAGGAATTGGAAATGGAGGGGATGCCCATCAGTTGGAGAATGGCTGAAGAAGTTACCGGATATGAAGGTTATGGAACATTATTGTTCTATAAGAAATGATCATAAGGATGAGGTCAGAGAGGCCTGGAGAGACTTACAGGAGCTGATGCTGAGTGAAGTGAGTAGAATCAAGAGATCATTGTACACTGCCACAAAAAAAGTAATCCTGATGGACGTGGCTCTTTTCAACAATGAGGTGATTCAGGCTAGTTCCTGAAATGGGCCAGAATTCTGGAGAAATATACTTGAGGCAAGGATTCTTACAACAAGGTGTTGACTCAGTGGAATTGATAGGACAATGGTTATCTAGTTTAGCATGGTGCTTAATATTTCTCTAGTTCAGTGTGATTGCCCTAGGGATATAATGATGGGTTTATACTCAGTGTACTATAATGATGTAATTGTAAGAGGGCATATAAGCTAGGACAACCTCAGCCAGAGACAGACTCGGAGAAGACAGAGGACTGGAGGCGGGAGCTCCATCTTCATCAGCCTCGTGGTGGCTGGCCTTCCTCCTGCATTTCCGCCTATGTGAAGGCCTCCAGAAAGCTAGCCGGGCCCCAGGTAAGGAGACTGACTTGTGAAGGAGACAATAAAGAATTTGGACTTTATCCCTGGCTATTCTCTGCTGAAACGAAGGCTGTTCCTAAGACCTCCAGAAAGCTAACCAGAACATCACTGGCTGTCTGGGGGAGAGAGTGGGGAGAAAGGAGGGAGGAAAAATCAGGGCACAAGGTTTTGTAAGGGTGAATGCTGAAAATTATCTTTGTATACATTTTGAAAATAAAATGCTATTATTTTTAAAAAATAAAATTATCCCACCCATTTATTAATTTCTTATATTGATCTGTGATATATTAAAATAGTGATGAGCAAAGTTGCAAAGTGGAAGGAATAATGTAGTCTTTTTGACCCCACGTTTAGATTTCTTCACAAAACCATTTTTCAGGGAATAGAGCACATGCATATATATATATATATATATATATACATATATATATATATATATATATATATATATATATATACACATACATGTATGTAAATTACATACATGCATATATACATACACACACATAAGTAGTGCCAGTTGTATTCATTCTAGGGGGGAAAAAAAGCATAGAGAAGAAAAACAGTGAGGTAAAACACTCATCTTGGAGTCAAAAAAGAGCAGAATTCAAATTTCCCATGAGAGACTTCAACTCTTAGTGCTCTAGGCAAATTTCTAAGATTAAAGTTGAAGAAAAAGTTGTCAACCTGCATCCATCAATGAGGTTTCCCATCCTGGGAGTTGTCTACCAGAAGTATCATCCTTGTAATCAGCAATGCCCTTAACAATCCCAACCAGATTAAATTATAATTGGGGAATATTTATGACAACAACAAAAATAAATAAAGCACAATACAGAATAGATGATAATAATTTGTGGTTTGTGAAATCAGTTAGTACCCACAGAGTTCTATTTCTCCTTGAGATCGCCAACTCCGCTTTATTGTAATGAATTCTCAGATTTAAATTCTAGTGAGCAACTTGAGCTCAAGATACCTGAATTCAAGTCTAGCTTTGGACACTAACTTCCAGTTTGCCTTTTCTGAATGTCAATATACTACTCAAAAAATAGTGTGGGGGGGTGGGGAATAACACTTGGCACCCATTGTGGAACTGTGAAACTCCAATTAAAGAATGGGTATGAAAAGCCTTCCAAAGTCTCAATGTGTTAAATAAATGTGAGTTGTTTTTAAGGATGGCACATACAAGAAGATGGAATATTAAATACTCTTATTGATTGTTAAATTGATTCAATAAAATCAGTCATTGATTTTTATTAGGCCACTACTTAGGCAGAATTGTTTTACAAGTAATGACATGATCGTTTTATGACAATTAAATCTTGTTTTCAGACCACCTCTTTCCACTTCATGTTATAAATACAAACACCTAAAGCTCTCTTACCATGGAATTATATTTCCATCAAGTGACTTTTTTATAGTGCAGCTGGTATTTTGCCTAAAATTTGAAACAGCCATCATGCAGAGGATGTGACATTTTTCAGCTTAGCAGCCTTGGCCCCCATGGGCTCTGATGGCTCCTAACAGTGACATCACAGTGGCACTATTGCCTCCCGGAGACTTATTTTTGGCACATGGGAAGGTTCAGCCTCCCCAAAAGGTGCCTCATTAATGAATTGTCTTACTAGAGGAAACTACATTGAAGGAAAACTGACAAAAATTCTGACATTCATCTTAATAAATTATACATATAGGAGCAAATGTGGAAACCATTCACTGAAAAGCCAAAATCGAGAAAACTAGATCCAGATATCACTCTAAATACCCTGAGCAAAGATCTGCTTTATATTCACCTAAATTGTTTTTGTTTTCTATTTTTTAAATTCAGAATTCCAGGAAAATCTTCAGATTGCTTTATATTCATTAATTCATTCCATGTAATTTTCATAATTCCCCTTTGAAACAAACTTTCCTAGTGATCTGTTCATACCTGAGTGACCATAGTCAAAACCAACATTGCTTAAACTTTTAGCCAGAACAACTTTCCAGAGTCAGTTTTGATGGCCAAAAAGTATGGGGAGATCTTCTTTTTCCCCACTCCCTGCCAGACACGTCCCTCCCTCCACCCACTCCCAAGCATTGTGATAAAAATGGACAGTAAATTGGACCGTATCTCTGTTTCAACTCAATTCTTGTGCTTGTTTGAATCTTCTGCTGTCATAGAGATAAATTCTTGGTTTTGAAAAGGCTTCCTGCTTCCTAGTCAGGGTCTCTAAGTAAATATATACTTATCATAACTGGATTTCTCCCAAAAAGAATATATTAGACATTTAGTAAGCTTATCTGTCAAATAGAATACAAATTTTTTAAAACACCATGAGATTTTATGAATGGAAAAACCATAATGAAAAGGCCTTCTCACATAGTCTAGAATTAATTTTGTTATCATATCTGCCTGTGAAAAATCTTTCTCTTCAAGACTCTGCTGAGGAGCATGATTCCTCTCTGATTCCCTACTGATTTCACAGATATTCTCATGCTACTTTGTCTGGATATGTCTTTTATACCTCTTTTAGTGAATCACTTAGTTTTTCATACATTTGTGTTTTGTGACCCTGCAGAAGTTATTTAGCTCCCCAATACACTAAGGCATCTTTATAAGACTGTAAGTTGCAGGGTAGCTGGCTGATCTGCCCTGGTGGAAGAAGTTGACATCCTATGTGATGAAATCAAAGGGCCCAATCCCCTGCCTACTTACCTGCCCTCCTACTTAGTTCCTTACCTACTTAAGTGCCTATATGGCCTATCTAACTATCTATACATGCTATATATCACTGGTCAATTTTGCATCCCCCAAACCCTACCCTTGTGCCTTTCTTAAAGTAGGTACTTAATATATATTTACTGAATCCATTTTTTAAATATTGATTAAGCGCATAGTATGCTTGACGGATTGGATAGAGTTGAGTCTGAAGTCTCAAGGACCTGAGTTCAGATTCATTTTCTCACACTAGATTATCACCATGAGTAAGTCACTTAACCTCTCTCTGCCTTGGTTTCCATCAAATTGGAAAATGATGGCATGTATTCTCAAGGTTTTATTTTGGTTTTGTTTTAAGTTCAAATAAGATATTTGTAAGGCACTTAGCTCTGTGGGTACTATCTGGAAGATGATTAGGACATGACTTTTTCCATTTCTTTCCTTCTATTTGGATATTATAAAAAGTCAGTCTTTCTCTTAAGAAGTATGTGTACCCATATATGGGCATACCTCAGAGGTATTTCAGGTTTGATTCCAGACCACTGCAATAAAGCAAATATTTCAATAAAACGAAACATGAATTGTTTTGCTTTCCAATGCATATAAAAGTTATGTTTTTACTATATTGCAGTCTATTAAATACGCAATAGTATTATGTTTAGAAAAATGTGTATAATTCATTATTAAAAAATGCTAACCATCATCCAAGTCTTCAATGAGTTGAAGTATTTTTGCTAGTTGAGGGCCTTGCCTTGATGTTGTTGGCTGCTGCCTGATCGGGATGCAATTTGTTGACGGCTGGGCTGGCTGTGTGATTTCTCAAAATAAGACAGCCATAAAATTGATTGTAGATTGACACTTCCTGTCACTTGAACACTGAAGGGTTATTGACTGGATTCATTTTAATATTGTTGCGTCAAGGAGCAGACAACTGAGAAGTAGGAGAGGGATAGGAATGATTGGTGGGTGGAGCAATGAGAATACGCAGACCATTTATTGATTAAGTTCATATGCCCTATATGGCTGGGCTTTATGAAACTGCAAAACAATTGTAATAATAACATCAAAGCTCACTAATCACAGATTGGCAAAACAACAATGGAAAAGTTTGAAGTATTGCAAAGATTACCAAAATGTGACTCAGAGACATCCTGGGAGTGCAAGCTGATGGGAAAATGATGCCATAAATTGCTCAATGCACGGTTTCCACAAATCTTCAATTTGTAAAAAAATGTAGGATCTGCAAAGGAGAAATAAGTGAAGCCCAAAAAAGCAATGTACCTTTATAATGATTTGGAGAAGAAGAAGGTAATAGGAACTGGGAAATCTGGAAAGGATTACTATAGAAAGTGGTAGATGGTGGATAGATGGTGGTAGATCCGGAAGGAAACAAGGAAGTCTAAGGCACACGTGAGGAGGAAGTATGGTCCAGGGATAGGAGTCAGCCTTTGAAAAGTCACTGAAATGCAAGTTGAAGTGTTGAGGAATTGTAAGAAGGTCGCTCTGGCTGGACCTTAAAGACAATAAAGTGTAATGAGACTAGGAATTGACCCTATTGGACAACAAATATTTAAGGGCTAATAAGTATACTTTTTCAATAGCATTTTATATTTGTATGATAATTATAGTTGACATTTATATAGTGCTTGGTTTGTGCCAAGAACTAAGTTAAGCATTTTATGATTATTTTCTCATTTTACTTTCACATTTTGCTTCCATGAATAATTTCATACATACAGAGCCTTTCAAGCATTGACCTACTTGGTATTTAAAACCATCAATAATATTGTTGCATACAAATGTATAATCTTGGAGTTAAACTAGACAAATCAATGAACTTCTATAGACCTCAGTTTCTCCTCTTGTAAAAAAAAATTTGAACTAAATGCTTTCAAAAGTCACTTTCACTTTTATATCTGTTATCTACTGACTTATATTTGCATCTTAATGATTTTGATTATATTAATGTAATTTTTGAAGTATTATATATTTGAAGTATTATAATAATATATATAGTAAGTATTATATGTATATGAAGTAATGTATATATTATATATTGCTCATATAGGGTATATATTGATATATTCATAGATGTATGTGTATGTGATTTATATACAAAAAGAAAGAATACATTTTTTAGAAGAGATGTTTGAGACATATTAAATCTTGGTAATTTTCTTCTAATTCTGGTTGCATTTGTTTACTTTAGGTAAAAACTTTTAAAGTTTCTATAATCTAAATTAAACTTTTATGTTTTAAAATCTCTTACAACCTAATTATTGATGCTTCCCTTAGCAATTGTGAAATTATAGTTAATCTTCCATTTTCATCCCTTTTATGATATTATTTTTCATATTTATTTTATATATCCACATGGGAAGGAATACAGTATATGGTATTAAATATTAATCGACATTTATTTTCTACTAACATGGTTTATAAATTTCCTAGCAATTTTATGTAAAAAGTATATCTTCTGCTATAATAATCACTGTCATGAGTATAGGAATAGTCATCATTTCTAGAGTGCCTTAATGTTTGCCAAGCACTTTAGAAGTGTTATCTTGTTTTATTCTCACAACAAATCTATCAAGTATATTTTATTCATCCCCATTTTACAGAAGAAGAAGAAACAGAGGCAGATAGTTGTTAAATTACCTATTCGTGATCACACAACAAATAAGTGACCTTTTTTTAAAGGTCAGAAACTCTTATCTACTGTACCATGCAGCTCTGTCATGGATTTGTATTCTTGGATTTACCAAATCCCTGTAAGTTATGTTTGTTTGCTTCACAGCCTATTGAGTAATTCCATTTTAAACTAGAAGTAGTTATTTTGATGATTAATTCTTTTAAATAGAATTTGAGGATTCCATATTAGATATTTCAAGTATTTTTTTAAACTTCCCCTGATAATGGTAATATTTTATTTCCATATATGAATTTTATTATTTTGTTTAATTCTATTTTGTATCTGTTAAGTAAATTGATGTAGTAATAAGCCATGTAATAATTTAAATAATATCATCATAGGAATTATATTTGCAAGATGCAATAAAAATATAGTCTTTGCTCTCTTTTCTAATTTTCTGGCATACATTTGGATATTGTAAACTGATTACTTAAATATTCTTTTTCTCCGATCATAAGTTCCCTATTCTATTTTTATCACTTCTATTTTTCTCCTTATCATCAAAGCATTTTGTTATTATCAAATTAATCAATTATTTATTAAATTTGTTAATTTTAAAAATGGATTTTA
The DNA here is from genome assembly GCF_048593235.1 of Sminthopsis crassicaudata. Classification (NCBI taxonomy): domain Eukaryota; kingdom Metazoa; phylum Chordata; class Mammalia; order Dasyuromorphia; family Dasyuridae; genus Sminthopsis; species Sminthopsis crassicaudata. Next base: position 11,409,223 of record NC_133622.1, read on the forward strand.
TTTATTAATTCACTAGCCTTTTTACTCTTATTTTTACCTTGGCTTTCAATACTTATCTTTATTTTAAAATGCTAATTTCTTGATTTGCTAGCTTTTTAAAATTAAAATGTAATATGTTAGAATTCTTCATTCATTTTTGTTAATGTGAGTATTCAGACCCTTGCATTTTCTTCTGAGGATTGCTTTAGCTGAAGTGGGCCTGGGCATTTTCATAGCTCTTCTCATTGATATGATTTTATTTAATATGAATATTTATTATGTACTTAATTTGGTTTTTGACTCATTCTTAGCCAAGATGTTATTTAGATTCCTTTAAAGGCTTTCTCTTGTTCATAGTTCCTCATCAGTTTTTTAAAGTGGTATTTAAAGGATGTGTTTTACTGATTAATTTTTGCTTTTCTGTATCTATTTATCAGTTATCCATTCACTACATAATTAATTTTCATAAAGATATCATTTGTTTCTAAACATAACTGTATTGTGAAAATATTCCCTTTTAATAATAGTCAAGGGTCTATTGATGTAGTTTCCTCAATATTTCATTAGATCTCTAATAACTCCTTATGTTTAAACCTTTTTGTTGTATTGAATAAATATGAAGGAGGAATGTTAACTACAGTATCCAGAATCAGTATCTTATCTGCATAGTTTTTTTTTTGCATAAAGATAGGATTTTTAATGTTTTGTTATTCTGCACATATATAGTTATTATTGATTTGTCTCGTTTCCTATCATGTTTCCAAGTATGCTATAGTTCCCTTTATAGCTTCTAATTTTAACTGTTTCCTTTTGTAAAATCTTGAATAGATTTTTGTTTACTTTTTTTAGATTTATCCTTCCTCTAGTTTATTCCAATCTTTGATTATTCTTCACCAACTATGTTATTACTTTTTTTTTCAAAGATACCAATAAAAGGTGAAAGTACTAAAAGATTTTTTTTAGAAAAATACATCTCTCTCTTTTGCTCTAGCCAGAAAAGAATATAGATTTTCTAATCCTACACCAGCTCTTTATTTGACTTTCATCCACTTCACCAGAACAATTTTTATAGTTAGTCATTCCTGAAGGAAGTAGCATGGGATGCAGAGTAAACACTGGATCTGTGGTCAGTGCAACTAGAACTGAATTTAGACTTTATCATTTGCCCCTTTGCATGAACTAGGCAATGTAATTTCATCCTTCCAGGCCTTAGTATCCCAAATTGCCATTTAATGATGATCCACATTGTCTCCTCCTCTAGGTCAATAATCCCAAGATGATATTTTTCTTCACATTTCACCATTCTTAAATTTCTTAATAAATAGAATGTTCTATTCATCTCAGTTTTTTTTTTCAGTAGAGAGGATTCAAAACCCTTCTTCACCCTGAAAATACATACCTTAAAATATTTTCTTAAGGTGAAGATTGCAGAATAAGCAATTTGATAATGCAAGCTGGTTTCCTTTCTTTTTTGGCATATCATATGATTCTTTCATTTCACCTGGTTAATAAATAATTCTGGAGAACTGAGAATAATTTTCCTTTCATTCATGAAGAATACTTTCCTTGATAATTGAAATACTTTTTAATAAAATATTGAAACTGGGTGACTAAATAACTTAAGGGAAATTTAGGGTTCTTTCACATTAGCAATCTGTGGGTTCTGACAAACTGAATTTTGTTTTCTGTTTTTAATATATATGGAACAATTCAGTGGGGCATAATCCCCAGAAATTTTTGATTTTTTTTTGTGCTTTTCTAGATTAGTAAGTTTCAGATTGTTTTATTAAGCTCCATTTTCAATGCCATCTGCTATTGCGTATGTAGATGTCAAATAGCCTTCCAGTGGGACTATGTTTTGATTTTGTTCCCATTCTTCTTATTACATTGCTACCACTATTTTTTTCAGAATGTTTTTCACATAATTAAAATTCACTGTCTTATATCTTAAAGTACCAATTCTTTTTTTGAAAAGTTCTTTAAAAGAACTAATTTTTCTCCTTACTTTTACAAAATCACTAGGTTTCTGAAGTTGTTCTGATCTCAGTTCTGGGAAAGTAGATGTAGTTCTCTATAGTTATTCTATGTTATTCTATCTTTTCCCATAGAGACTTCCCCTCATATGTTTTTACCCAGTAATGTTGGCTCATTTTACTATTAGGTCCTTTTAGTTACTCATTTGTTAAGTCTTTCAACTTATTTTTCTATGTGGTTTTCTTTTTAAAATAGATTTGCTTTCCACAGTTTTTTAAATTAAAAAAAATAATTGTTATGCATTTTGATATTTTGATATGATGGCAAAACAAAACTGATTTGAGTACCCATTTTCAAAGAATTTTGTAAAGATGATTTTGTATTTTTTTACTTTTGTAAAGATATAGGAAGTTAAATCATGGATTATAATTATCTTCATATTGTGTTAGGGGGAAAAGTAAATAATTTCTGTTTTTTAATTGCTTGTTGTAATGACTACTTAAAAATCAATATATTTGCTGAGTTAGTTCAATTTATGTCATCTCCACATATAGTCATGAAGAACTTATTGGTTCTTAATTCCAATTGCCCAGTTTAGTTCTATGCAAAGCTAAATCAAGCATTAAAGAACTCATTAGATCCAAATACAATTTATAGGAAATTTTAAGGTCATATAGCATGTTTTCAGAAATATGAAACAAAAGACAAAAAAGGGAGAATCATATAATTTCCCAATTGTATAGAAATTCTAAGAAATTTCTCAAAGAGAAATCCATATTGAAATAGGAGTCCCTGATGAATAGTTATCTAGCTTTTTCTTGAATGTCTTTATAACAAGGAAATTCATTACCTAATATGGTAATCTATTCCAGTTTTAAATACACTTAATTTTTTAAAAATTCATTTTCCATCTGAGCCAAAATCTCCCTTTCCCTACAATTTTCATTCATTGGGAATATTTTTGTACTCTACATCTAAGTAAGTCCAGGACAGTAATATGCTCCACAATGGACTGTGTAACCTAATTTTCACATGACAGCTCTTTAAATATGTTAATAAATGTAGCAACTTCTTTATAAGTCTCTTATTTTCTTCCATCTTCTTTAGAAATTAAAGCAGATTTAATAAAAGCAATATCCAGAATAAATACAAGGAAATGGCTAAAAAAATTAATAACAATGAAACTTCAAAAGGTATTTGTGAAAATAGCAATGCTTTTTTAGTGGTTAGATTAAATAGAGAGGGATCTGGGCCCCTCCAGCTTGAGGAAAAAAACGCAGAAATTTTTTACACATAAATGGCCCAGGGCTTGTCCTTTATACAATCTTAATAAATGTGGTTTTGAAAAGCTATTAAAGAGTAATGGATAGGACTAAAGTGGGCATTTGGGATAAAGAAGCAAGAGTCTTCCAGACATGACTATATGCAGATGTGACATGGATTGATAACAAGCATGAGGGAAAAATTATAGAGGCTAATCATAGAATAGATGGCAGTACTAGAAAGAAAAAGAATTGAAATAAATCTTAACAAAAGTGAAATGATGTAAACACTTAAAGAAAAGAATAAAATGGAGCAGTGTATATACCAGTAATATTTTAGGGACAAGGACATGGAAACAGAAACATGTGAATATTTTGGACAATTTTAGTTGGTTTTGAAGACTAGAATGACAATTCTGTTACAAATTTAGAAGAACTGAATTCAGATCTTTCCTCTGGAACATAAAGTTTGTGTGACTGTGGCCAAAGTTTTTGGCCAAGTTCCAAGACTATAAGTGGCAGTGAAGGTAGCAACTTACTTTGGTAAGAAATTTTCCTCAACTTGGATTCCCTCCCCATTTTAAATCTAGTATCTTTCTCAATCCCCATCCAAATGAAAGGATAGACCAAAAACTAACTCTATTCTAGAAAAAATATTAAGAAAACAAGGAAATTATAAGGCAAAAGAGAAGGAAAACTGGAAGTAGAAACCCAACTATTGATTTAAATTATCTTTCTTGGAAATGAACATTGTAATTTGACAAGCCAGCAAATAACACTAATTAAAATTCTGGAAATTAGACTTCTGTGGAAGGTTATTGGGTAATAGATCTAGCAAGGTTTGTTGGAGTTTTCTGTTTCTTTGTATTTTTAGGAAATGATGTATTGAAGCCATAGAAAGTAATAAATGTCATTAGGGGAAAAAAAAGAAAAGAAAAATAACATCAGTCAAGATTATTTGGTAAAAAAAAAAAAAAAAAAAGGAAAAGCAGAGCAATAATAAAAATTATTCCAGAAGGTAATTCATTATTAGGGAGTCCAATTACTCACATAAGTTCAGGCTTGAACAATTTGAGGTAACTTGGAGGCAATAATAGAACAGATATGTGCATTATGAAAATATTTTAATTTTATTTATTTCATATTTATTAAGTTGTAGTCATGGGACAGTGGCAGAGGAAATTAGAGATAAAATCAAACATCAGAGAAATATGGAATTTCAGAATGGTAAAAGATCTAGAGATCATCTAGAGATCTTCCTGAAAGACAAATCTGATCTAGAGCAAACCAAGTGTCAATTTATTAGAAAATAATTATTTGAATCATCATAATGAATCTAAACATAGAAAGTCATTCTCCTTCCCTGATTGGAGCTCTACTACTAATTTTCTTTCTTTTCAAAGGAAGAAAGGTATTTGTTAGAATGTTTGCCATGATTTCATCTTTATCTGTTGCCTCAAAGTGCATGATATACACTTGCTGCAGACAGTGAGTTTTCATTCCCTTAGAAAGTTTTTAAACAGGACTCATCAGTAGATTACGATCATCCTTCTGTTTCTTAAGCATGAAACCCAGATGTCCTCCACTATTCCCCATAACTTCAATGCTCTCCTTTCTTACCTTTTTTAATCACTGACATTTTTAAAACCTTGGATGCTGGAGGCCATTTTTATTCCCCTAACTGCTAGTGTCTTTTTTAAAAAATTGTTTTAATTGAATCTTATAGCTACTTTGCATATATTTTGTCTATACTTAAGAAGCTATCTGGGAAGACTTTTATGAAAATATGTTAGAGTACAGCAAGCAGAAGAAGGGAAATACTTATACTTTAACATCAATGTTGTAAAAACAAATAATTCTGAAAGATTTATGAACTCTGCTCAATTCAATGAACAAGCCATGTTTTCAGAGGACAGATGAAGAATGATCCTGTCTACCTCACAACAGAGAGATGATGATTAGGTTGAAAATGTTAATATGATACAAGGGGTCACCATTTCTTTTTTTTTTTTCTTTGTTAGAGAGTGGGGAGAAATGGAAGGAGAAAAATAAATATTTGATATTTAAAGAAATAAAAGAAGACTATTTCTTAAGTTTAAGATCAGGTTTTTTCCCTTTTTTTGTATCCCCACCATTTGCAGAATATAATCACAAATACTCAATTGATTGGTTGCTCATAACCCTTTCTCAAAGTAGAAAATGATAGCCCTCCCTTTGGGTATAAAGACCCTCTCTGGGGAAGGATACAGTGAGCTGTCCATAACTATGTCTTTGTCTCTACTTCCAAAAGTCTTCTGTATGCTTCCCGATCAGCGGTGATGCTAAGTGAAAGTGAGTCCTGATCATATGTATTTTTGTAATCAACAGTAGTCTAAAATGACACATTGATGCCTTCTATGTCCACTTTCTGTGCCCTTAGATAAGATAAAGACTGGGAACTGAGTAAGTCAGTACAGAATAGATTTCAAAAGTGGTCTCCGGGAATTTCGGCCCCAAGTGGTGGAAAGAGGTTTAAGTAGGAGAGTGGGAAAAGATACACTTCCCATTTCTGGTCGGACGGATTCTCATGGTTATTCCAATTCCTAACTAGACTATTATGGTAGAGTCACACATCTCTGACTAGAATAAGTAGACTCAAATTTATGACAGACCAAGATTGTTTTGGCTGAGTCTGGAGGTAGTTGGAAAACTTCCCCATTCTATGAACACTCAAATATGGAAGAGACTATAGGAAATTGGACACTGGCAAAGTTGGAGGACCTGACGTAGATCCAGGGGGCTTAATGACATTTCATCTTGGCTTATGCAATGTCTGAGTGACCTGTTAATACATAATGAGCTCCTGAAGGGAAGAAACTGTCTGATAAAATGATTTAAAAATAACAATACATACATCAGAAATAGTCTAAGCATATTTCTCTTGTATCTGTGATCATGCTACTCAAACCCTGGTTTCCTACCTCTCAACTCACACTCCCTTGTAGGCATTTTGGGAAGTTACTTTGAAATTTCAAATTATTAGCTTTGTTTGGATAGCCAATATGTTCTGGAAGGGAAAATGACATATCTTGGAATCAGAAGACTTGAGTTTAATTATGAGTTAATTATGGCCACTCACTAACTGAGGTACTGGAGTAATTTAACCTCTATAATTTACCGAGAAAAGTGTCATGCACATGGAAGCAATTGCATTATGCTATTTAACGATAACACTTTAAAATATATACTTCTCCAAGTTCAAATGAAAACATGCTAGATTTCCAAGGGGTTAACCACTTTTCTTCCGTGGGCCTTTCTTCTTTATTTTTTCAGACTGTGCTATTGTCTGGCTTTTCATATTTCTACCTAGGCTACTAGCTATTTCTATTAACCTATTTTATGTAATTTTATTATTATGCTTTCAATTCCCTTACTACTTTGTCACAATAGCCTTCACTATCTCTCCCCTTCCACTCCCCTTCCACTTCCACCCCTTCCTTATGTATTCCTTTCTACTACTAGAAAACAAGTCCTTGAGGGTAGGGATAATCTTACTTGCTGTTATTTGTACTCCCCAATGCTTAGCACAGTGATAGGCATACTGTCATCTTAATAAATATTTTTCTCTATCTGTATCTCTATCTATTTTATTATCTATAGCTTTGGTCTGTCATTTATCTCAATAATCTATTGCTATTGTCAAGATAAGAAACTGTGATAAAGAGAAACTGAGGTACTAAGTTTTGACCACGACTATTTTATTAACAAAACTAAAAATTGCTGATAAAATGAGAATCCCTCAGTGGCTAGGGATACTTTTGACAGACAGAATAGTCTGTGAAAAGATATGAGCTTCTACAGTAATTCTAGATGAAAATTTAAACTAATGTAGTAATTAGATGGTACTAGAAGTAATGGTGGGCTTACTTTTGGCCTGAATAGGAAAAGGCGATCCCCAGGATCAGCGGGTATTGGATAGTACAGAGCTTATCAACATTTGCTGTAAAGTCCCATGTTAGGTAACCCCAAGAGAGACTTGGTACTAGGCTAGTGACCAGGTAAAAGCATCTTATGACCCCATCAACTCAAACTCCCTCCTCCCTTTCAGGATAACATAGATTGAGTTCAGGCCGAAGTTCAGAGAAATGAGGAAATTAAATTCTTAGAAATAAGTCGAACAATCCTAGAGACACTAATATTAATGAGTCAAAGTGTCTTAGGCAAATCACTTACTATCTTGTTTCAAGTTTTGTCCTGTGTAAAATGAAGGAACAGGGCTAAATGGTCTCTAAAGTCACAGCTCTGAATCTATTTTCCCATTATTGTGTGTTTTAATTAGCTGAGTAAATTTGATATGCTTCTATGAAGCGATATAACAGGTCATTTCTTACATAAATTTCCACAAAAAAATTAAGTGCTTTTTCTATTAAACACAACACTGTATTTAGTGCAGAGTGAAACAAATTTAAGGAAGAGGATCTTTTCCTTCATGGAATTTTTGGTCAAAAAAAGAAAGGACACAAGATATTCTCCCAGCACCTGTTACTCTATTTCATAAACAGCACAGCAGAATAGTTATTAAATTGCTCTTATCCATTTGCCCTCGTCCTTTTTAAAAAATTCTTTCCTACATAACAGGATTTCATAAGGATCACCAAGCTAGTCATTTCTCCTGTATTATGACTTAGCCTTCTCTAGAGGGAATTTTCAGGTACCATAAACTTTGACCAGTAAACCTTCATTTCATTCGGGTACCTCTTCCCACTGAGTGTTGAAGAACCAAATATAATGAGGAAAAAAGCCAAATAAAACAAATAGCACGACTTATAGTCTGGACCATGGCCAATTCTAAAGACTATTGGGGAGCTGGATCCTAAAACAAAGAAGAGGATCTATAGTCTGGACCATGGCCGATTCTAAAGATTATTAGGGAGTTGGATCCTAAAACAAAGAAGAAGATCTATAGTCTGGACCATGGCCGATTCTAAAGATTATTGGGGAGCTGGATTCTAAAACAAATAAGAGGATCTATAGTCTGGACCATGGCCAATTCTAAAGACTCTCCTATAGATGGAGCCTGGCTGGCCTTCAGCCAAGGACTACCTGGAGGGAAAGGCCTAAATGAAGGCAATCTTAGATGTGGGAAGGGGGATGTTGTGATGGTCTGCCCCTCACTGAATCCACATCCTCCGTCTGCTTCAGTAGCATCTCATTAGGGGGCCACAGGTGCAAGTGCAATCATCAAGAGTAGGCGTTTTATTTCTGTCTCTCCCTAAAATGTGGGGAGTCTGGCCAGTCACCACATAGGGAGAAGCAAAAAGAAACAGGGAATGGTATTTACTTAGGTTTCTGCACTTGGCCAGAGAAATTCCTCTTGAAGTCTATAAGCTCATTTTAAATAGAAGAGTGGTTTTGGACTATTCCCATATATATTGTAGAAGCAGACCCCCAAAGTAAACAAGTTGTGCTGCAGTTGTAGGACTGAGTCCCTAAACATTTGATTTTGGCGAAATGTTCCCAACAAATCCAGTTATACCGGGATTAGAAATGCAGTTTGTCTCAATGTGCTTAGCCCAGAGGAACCTATTTCTTTGCTAAGTCATCCTTCCTGATTAGACTCCCATTTACCAAGAAGTCCTGTTTATAAATATGGCTACATGGCTTAAAAAAATGATAGTGATGAGCATGAAGGCAATTCCAAATGGGATTAGCATTCGATGTTGTTAAGTCCAGGTCTAACACAATGATGAGCTGGGTTTTAAGATGGCTGCTGGAAAGGGAAGCAGAGAAAATATTATGTTTGAAAACTACTTGAGATTTTAAAGGATATTTGTGTCTTTTCTTCTTTTTTTCCATTCAGAAAAGATTAAAGCCTATGGCAGCTGCTCTAGAGCCAAGTGCACATGACTACCCCTCGCTGCTTGGATTGGCAGAATTATTTGTCTACCTGGGGCAGAACTGACCAGAAAAAATTAAATCCTTTAACCGCTTTACACTTTAAATAGCATTTTGGGGTTTAGACTCAGGGTGAACTCACTAAACCACCTGTGTTTTCGTTTTCTTTAAACAGAAATGCTCTTTCCGAGGTCTAATTAAAATCTGCTGTTTATATCTGACTTTAATGTGGTAAACGTAGCCATCCCATACAGGGATCCTCTACTGTCTTGTATAAGCTGCTGCTGTGTAGGGACAGGGAAGCATAATGGAAAGCAAAACAAAAAGTCTCATTTCTTCGCAGTGCTAAATACTCACAAATACAGGACTAGCATTTTTTAAAAGCATTAAATATCGGATAATGTGACATGATTTTGACTTAGGTCATCATGAAAAATGCTAATGTCACATGTAAAAAAGAATGATCTAATACCTCTTTGCCCCTGCAGGGACCTAATGCTGCTTCTAACCTTAAGTGAATGTTTCTTTTCAAGAAATTCCCCAACACCTAGTTGTGGAAACAACCCAAACCTATTTATAGGATTATCAAAAGACTTCCTCATCAGTTTGTTGCTTTTTCCAATCAACGTAATGAGATGACAGAATGTGACATTTGTCCACATGGAGAACTTTAAGTGGTATTGAGACATATTCTTTGCTAGTACAGCACAAGATATCCCTCTCTCTCACTGGTCCCCCGTGGGTAAGGCTGATTGTTGATCTTGAGGAAGAAGATGACCTTACCAAAGGACGTATCCCTTATGTGAGCTATAGGAAAAAGGTCTAAATTGGCCTACCCTTTTTTACCTTTGTATTTACCATCTTCTTTGGTTTTCCAGACTAGAATTCAGAAATGAGAGGAGTAGAATTCTTCTCCTTTGCCCTCCCCACAAACATACTCAGCAACAGCAAATGGCAATTTACAGGAGAAGAAAAAACAAGCAAGTAGCCTATGCTTGTCCAGGTGACACAAAGGGGAGAGAATTACAGAATTCGAGAATTGAAAGAAACCATAAGGTTCATATAGTCCAACCATGTCACAAAGAGATAGCCCCATTACATCAACGACAACTGGTTGGCCACATTCTCATTTATAACCTATAACTCTAAACTTGTGGTTCTTTGAAATATTAGGTTAATTGGGCCCCAAGTCTTCTTAAATCAAACTTTTAAAAAGGCTGACCCCAAAACAATGTAGGTGTTGTTCCTGAACCAATGTAATCTGTCCAACAAAGACAGGACATGATGCTATGTTGACTCACTTAGAACTTTCTGAAAGGAAAATTGCAGTTTCAAAAACATTAAGTACTTTTCTTCCTCTCTCGTTTCCTGTGAAGCAGGAGAGGTAAGTTATTAACGTAATAAAAGCTTGAGGCAGGCCCAGGGCCTCTAACATATTTCTTTGAGGAAGCATTCTCCTACCGTGTGGATGAAAATGTTTCAAGCTCTCATTACATTAATATTAATAGAAACAGGAGGAAGCCCGGAGCAGAATAGAGCCTGTATATTGAAGGAAACTCCTCAATATAACTCTATATACACACAGTGGCTGCTAGTTGAAGGTTTCTTCCTCCCTCCAGTTAGTGGAAATAACCCTAATAGGTATCTCCTTGACTCTGGCAGAATATACTGTTCATGAGGATGGGATTCAGTGGGATTGATACAACCAGGGCAGTATACTAAGTTCTGTGGTAGCACGTAAGTAGAAGAAGAAAGATTGTAATATTTTATTTACACTTTGTGAATGTTTCATCTGTTATAGCTGATATCTTTTCATAGTTTTTCACCCAATCTTTTTATATGGGGGAGTAAGTGGGCAACAGAGACAGCAAAAGAGAGGCAGAAATGGATGGCATTCACTAAGGCCTTGTTAAGGACTGGGGACACAAATATAAGCAAAAGAAACGTCCTGGTCTTTTAAAAAATGAAATTCTAGTGGGGGAAGACAAGAAAGTGAAGAGAACTATAAAGGAAAATAGGAAAGTTATTGGTAAAGAGGCTGGGAGTGTAGTGAAGTAATTCTTGATGTGAGCCTAATGGGAACTCCTCATAAAATGGTGGTCTAAGCTATGGACTCAACACTGAGGGGATCTGGACTGAGAAAGAGGTATTCTAAAGAGGGAAGATTGCTGGAAAGGAAGTGATTATTGGCAGTACAGAAGATGACGGATAAGATTCACATGGTGGAATGTTTCATCTTCCACAGTTAAAAAAAACTGGAAAAGGAGATAAAAATACAAGGATCCATATGAGGCTTGAGCCTTCCAACTGACTTTTGATGGCAGTAACTCTGATCAATTTTCATGATTGCATAAGGTACATAGATGTAGATATTCCAGCTATGTTTCATTTTCTACAGGTTAGGTTAAAGTTCTACTCTGTGGACTTTGGGGAGATGATAAAAACCTTTTCCTCCATAAATGAAAATTCTGGGATAATAACTGAATAGCAACTGAAATTTTCTTTTTAAAGAAATATTTTATTTTTCTAGTTACATGGAAAAAGATTTTTATCATTCATTTTAAAGCTTCTTTGAGTTTCCAATTCTCTCCCATCTTCTCTCCCTAGTCCCACTTATTGAGAAGGCAATTAATTTGATATAGGTTATTCCTCTCTAGTCATATAAAACATTTCCATATTAATCTCTGGGGAAGAAAACAATCAAAAAAAGAAAATCCTCCAGAAAAAAATAAAGTTTAAAAAAAGTCTGCTTCAAACTGCATTCAGATATTATCAATTCTTTGTCTGGATACAGATAGCATTTTTCATCATAAGGAAGTCCTTCAGAATTGTATTGGTTAAGTCATTACAACTGATCATCTTAGAATAGTGCTGTTATTTTGTACACAGTCCATTTCACTTTGTATCAACTCGTAATCCTTTCCAGGTTTTTCTGAAAACATCCTGTTTTTCATTTCTTATAGAAAAGTAGTTTTCCATCATAATCACAAAACACAGTTTGTTTAGTTATTCCCCAAATGATGCACATCCCTTCAATTTCCAATTCTTTGCCCTCAGAAAAAAATTGCTACAATGAATAATTTGTGCTTTGGTATATTTTGTACAAAACATTTTTGTGCAATTATTTTGTACATACTCCTTTTCCTTTTCTGTTGTTTTTTTTTTTAATCTCTTTTGGAATATAGACCTAGTAGAGGTATTGCTAGGTCAAAGGGAATTCATTTTTTAATAATCCTTTGGGCATAGTTCCAAATTGTTCTACAGAATGGTTGAATCAGTTTACAACTCCATCAACAATGTATTGTTGTCTTATTTTCCCCACATCCTCTCCTACATTTATTAATTTTCTTTTCTCTTCTACTAGCCAATCTAATAGGTATGAGAATTGTTTTAATTTGTATTTCTTCTATTACTAGTGAGTCAGAGCATTTTTATATGGCTATAGATAGCTTTGATTATTTCATCTGAAAACTCAAATGTTTTTAATCATGAATCCTATTTTTATAAATTTGGCTTTGTTCTGTGTATAAGAAGTGAGGCCATTATCAGAGACATTTGCTTCAATTTTTTTCAGTTATTATTGCTAATTGTAATTGCCTCCATTCTATCTCCTCCTCCCCATCTATCCTATCCTCTCTTTTCTTTTCATCTGTTTGTCCTCAAAAATATTTTGTTTCTGACTACACCCTCCCCCAAATGGGCCATCCTGTTATCTCTTATTCCCCTTCTCTTATTCCCTTCTCCTCCTACTTTCCTGTAGGGGAAGTTAGAGTTTTTATAACTAATAGAATGTATAGTTTACTCCTTCTTTGAGCCAATTCTGATGTAAGATTCATTTACTCCCCCTCTTCCATCTCTTCCCCTCCATTGTAAAAACTCTTTTTTTTTGACTCTTTTATGCAATATAATTTACCCCCTTCTATCTCTCCCTTTCCTTTTTCCCAGTGCATTCCTTTTTCACCCTTAATTTTTTTAAAATTAAACTCACACCTATGCCCTCTGTCTCTGTCTCTCTCTCTTTCTCTCTCTCTCTCTCTCTCTCTCTCTCTCTCTCTCTCTCTCTCTCTCTCTCTCTCTCTCATATATATATCTTTTAATTGTCCTAATGATATAACAAATATAAAAATAATGAGTAACAAATTGCATCTTCTCAAGTAGGAATTTAAACACTTTATCCTTATTAAGTCCCTCATGATTTCTCTTTCCTGTCTCTTTATGTTTCTCTTGTGTCTTATATTTGGAAATCAAATTTTCTCTTCAGCTCTGATCTTGAAAGTCCTCTAAATCACTGTATATCTATTTTCTCCCTGAAGAAATATACTCAGTTTTGCTGGCTAGGAGATTCTTGGTTGCATTGCAAGATCCTTTGCCCTTTGGAATATCATATTCCAAGTTCCCCGATCCTTTACTATAGAAGCTGCCAAATCTTGTGCTATCTTGACTGTGGCTCTGTGATAATTAAGCCATGAAGTGGCAGAAAATTTAGTTCCCCTAAATTTAGGATGGATTGTACACAAATTAGGGAAGGTATGAGAGTGGAAGATTCTAGAAAGTAAATAGCTTAATTCATTGGCTTGGGGATACAGGTATTCATATGTCAGGTGGATGGTACAAGGTTCAAATCTAATCTCAGACCTTAGTAGTCATGTGAACATGAGCAAGAAACTTAACTCTGTTTGCTTCAGTTTTCTCCTCTATAAAATAAGGTGGAAAAGTTTTAGCTTCTTTGCCAAGAAAATCCCAAATGGAATCACAAAGAACCAAGTATTGCTGAAAACAAATAATAACAAATATCTATCCATCATCTATCTATCTCTCATGTATCCATCTAGCTATTTCTATCATTTATCTATCTTCTATATCTCTATCATTTATCTATTATCTATCAATATCTATTTTTGAACTATCCATCTATCTATCCTTAGCATTCATCTATCTATATAGCCATCATCTATCTATCTTCCCAGCTACCTACCTACCTATCTGTCAACCATCCATTTATCTATTATCTACCCATCATTTATCTATCAATCTATCTCTATTATTTATCTATCATTTATCAACTTTCTTTCATCTATCTCTATTCATGATTTATCTATCTACATGCCTGTTATCTATCTATCTTCCCAGCTGCCTATCTATCTATCATCTATTATTTTTCTATCTATCCATCTATCTATCCATCTGCCTATCCATCTATCTATTATCTATCATTTCTCTATCTATCCATCTATCTATCCATCTATCTATCATCTATCATTTTTCTATCTATCCATCTATTTATCTATCATCTATTATTTTTCTATCTATCCATCTATCTATCCATCTGCCTATCCATCTATCTATTATCTATCATTTCTCTATCTATCCATCTATCTATCCATCTATCTATCATCTATCATTTTTCTATCTATCCATCTATCTATCTATCATCTATCATTTTTCTATCTATCCATCTATCATTTTTCTATCTATCCATCTATCTATCTATCTATCTATCTATCTATCTATCATCTATCATTTTTTCTATCTATCATCTATCATTTTTCTATCTATCCATCTGTCTATTTATCTATCCTCTATTATTTTTCTATCTATCCATTTATCTATCCATCTATCTATCTATCTATCATCTATCATTTTTCCATCTATCCATCTATCATCTATTATTTTTCTATCTATCCATCTATCTATCATCTATTATTTTTCTATCTATCCATCTATCTATCTATCTACCTATCTATAGGTTGATAGATATATGTATTGTATTCCGTGCTATCTGAAGATACTGATATGGAAGAAGTAAATTAACCAGGTTAATACAGCCATTTAGCAATAGGGTCAAGATAAGAATCTCAAACCTCCCAACTCTTTGTATGAATCATGATGCACATCCAAATAAAGCACTAAAGAATGAATAAAATCACATGACAGCACCTGAAGTTGATCATTTTAAGGACTCAGAAGCATTGGTTTGGTGTCCATATTATAACTGATCATTCCAAATGACTATTTCCTACAGAACACTTGCTGGAGAGCCAGGGTGGTCTAATGAAAGAGAATTGACCTTGCATCCAGATCTGATTTCACATTCTACCTCTGATACATACTCATTTTCTGCATGGGACTAGGCAAAGTTAAAGACAACTATAGAAGACAATAAATTATAAAGTAAATGCTGGTTTGCGTTGGCAGAAGGAATTTGCATACCGGGAAGTGACTATATTAAAGAAAATCCCAGGGCTATTATAAAATTAAAAAGAAAATGTCCTAGATACCTCAGAGCAAATAAAATGGAGCTTAGTCATATTAGTTAATTTCAGGTGACAATGAGAATCATCCCATTAGGAAGAATAATTTCATTGGAAATCCTGTTCTCCAGCCTCTCTTCCTGGAATTACTCTTTATTTTTGTTCAACCGCTTCTATTGCCTATTTGAAAAATACTTTTCATTTTTCTTTTTAAAAAACCCTTTCTTTGAAAACACACTTTAAAAATCGTGACTAGCATCTTAAGCTTCTTAGAAACAAGTTTATTTTCCTCAATCTTCTGACTCTGCAGTGACCCAGAAGACTAGGACAAACTCAGCTTTGGCTCCTTACAAAGTGCAGTGTCCTGAATATCTTTTCAAAGTTTTAACAATGTACATTTGACTGCTTACCAGCACAGGCTTTAATATTTTTCTTTCTTTAGCTGTCATCTCTCCAGGTGAAAGGGACAGCAGCCCCATTTTCCATGCAGAGTGATGGAGATGATTTAGATGATATTTTCCTTGCAAATCAGTTTAATAACAACTATCATGGAATAGTATTGGTTTGCACAGCTGCTATTGTTTTTATTGAATGATTACTGGGCCTTGGGGTAACTTCCTTTGAAACTGCAAATGGATTCTCTTGTGTAAAATCCATTCCTTCATTTTGGACTCTTAGATGTATATCTAAAGGCTTATTTAAAATTGTATTTCTTCATTCACAGTAAGATGTCCAAATTCATACTGCCATACCATATTAGGAACCTTATGTAGAACATGCAAGGAGGTGCAAAGCTAACCCTACATTTGCCAGAATAGCAGAGCCATTTAACATTGCCACACGATTCAGTTAGGTTTATAATCTCATTCATGCAGAAAGTCTATAAATACTGTGCTCAGGGAGCAGCTAGGCAGTGCAGTGGATAGAGGACCAGCCCTGAAGTCAGGAGGACCTGAGTTCAAATGTGACCTCAGACATTTAATACTTCCTAGCTGTGTGACCCTGGGCAAGTCACTTAACCCCAAGTTTCTCAGAAAAAAAAATCTAAATAAAATAAATGAAAATATTTCGTTCAGTTAAGATAGCATATTTTCAGAAGGCCCTAATGAAGCACAATCAATGGTGAAGAGACCAGACCATGTCCTTGGAGGGTTGGATAAAGGTGTGAGGATATTTAAGTTGGACAAAAAAAGGAACTTACAGGAAATATGATAGCTGTCTTCATAATTTGGTAAGAGGAGCAGCTTTGTTCTTTGCATTTCAGTAGGAGAGAATGAGGACAGGAAATGAATTACAAAAGAATCATAATATAGTGAAAGTCAGTGTAAGAACATGGAATTTGAGTCACAAGGTCTGGGTTCAACTACTTCTTAAATGGAGGGGATTGGAACAGAGGGCCTTGAAAGTGTCTTTTAGCTCCTGATCTATGATCTGAAGTCCTATAACACCCTTTATTAAATAAGACCTTTTGTGACCTTCATAAGTTATTAACTTCCATGGCATTCTGTTTCCTCATCTGTCAAAGGAGGGAACGGAATAAATGTATTCCAAGGCCTCTTGTAGTTCTAAGTCACAGGGTCCTAAATTGTAAAAAGGTAGTTTGGATTAAGAGGAAAAAAAGTCAATAATCCAAACCCCACCCAATAATGGAATGGACTCCTTTGAGACACCAACAAGCAGGGGATGGATAATCACTTGTAATGAATGCTGAAGAGGCAATTTAGGCTTTGGATAGGTACTATCACCTCTGAGCTTCTTTCCAAGTCTAGGGTTCTCTGACTTAATTTGGTTTATTAATTAATTATATTTTTTCAAATTTAATTATTTAATTAATTTTATTAATATCTTATTTTTAAAACTTTTTTTATTTATTTTTAAAACTATTTTTAAAAAAAAAATTTATAGTTTTATGGTTTCATTGAAGCAGGACAGAGAAGAGGAAGAATAGCAGCTTAGTGATTGGGTTGCTTTAACTAATTAATTTATTTGGGGTGAGGTAATTGGGGTGAAGTGACTTGCCACGGGTCATACAACTAGTAAGTGTTAAGTGTTTGGGGCCAGATTTGTCTCAAGTCATCCAGAGTCCAGGACTAGTATTCTGTCCACTGCAACATCTGGCTGCTCCAAAAACAAAAAAAAAAAAAAATGTACTTTTTAAAAGATATATACTTGTTTTTAAATACATGCTTGTTTTAGAAAATATACTTTTAAAATATATTAAAAAAAAATCTGGCCGCTCCTGCACTGCTTTTAAATAGCTTTGTTAGCTGTTTCCTTCCATTCCAATTTAAAGAATTGGCCAATACTCAATGAAAATGTCAAATGAACATCTATCTCCTGTTTTCCTTCATTTTGCTCCCTAGAACAAATAAATCTCTGTCTCCAAAGTAGAAAGACATTTAACACTCACGTGAATAATTGGAGACTTGTTTAGGAGAGACCTCAATCAAGAGAGTAAAATCAGGGGAGCTAAAAATCTCAAGCTCAAGTTGCAGCAAGATTTTGCTGAGAAGTTTGTGGAATGATTTGAATAAGTTTCTCTTTATTAATACTATCCCTTCATCTTTGTTATATTTAAAACAAAAGTATAATTGCTGCTATGCATTTGGACATCTGTGGGAAGTAGTGATTTCAGTCTCTTAAATAAATTCAGCAAAGCAATGTCTATCATAGCAGCCATCACTAGCCTGAGATCACAAGGACTAATGATTTTTGTCTTTCTTTGCCCTTTACTCATCTACTTGGTTTGCCCTGGGTCTATTTTTTTTTCTGAATTGTTTCTTTGTCATTTTTTGTCTTTTCCATAAAGGAACAAATGCCCCCAGTACTCCTGTTTCATTTCCACCTCACCTTGATAAGGAATAATTCTATTTCAGGTTTTTGTCTAAATGATTAAGAAGAGTTTCTCAGATTGTAGAAAGGGATAAAGAATGGAGATCTAGAATACAAATATGAATAAAATATGGAGGGGACAGTTTTATTCCCACAAAGAAGAAGGAACTTGATTTCTTCTTTCGTAAAGGAAGTACTATGGAAACATAAAACATGTCAATTTGCTTAGCATTTTAGGGATGAGAGAGGGGAAAAATAGAGGGGGAAATTTGAAACTAAAAATCTCATAAAAATGACTGTTAAAATTATCTTACATGTAATTGAAGAAAAGTGAAATATTCTAGAAAAAGAAAAAAGAGTAAACATTAAAAAATATAGAATTATAGGATAAAAATATTTAGTTGAGAGGGTAATATGTAAAAGCTTCTACCTCGATAGTTTACATTTTGCCTCCATGAAATACAAACTGATCAATGTCAAGTGAGTTCTTTTTTTCCTGATTGTTTCTCTATGATGGACTCTTTTCCTCTCAGGTGATCTGATGTCATCTCTACCATTGCTTCAGTTAATTCAGTAGCTGATACTCCATTGCTCAGGTGCCCAGAAAAGAGGAAAGATGACATCTCTTTTCCCAAAGCTCATCAATTCCTATGCCAAAAAAAGGAAGAAATGTATAAATAGAGGATAGTCTCATCCCAGGCAAAGGGTTGCCTAAGAAGTGAGGTAGTCAAGGACAAAACTCATAGGAAAAAAAGACGTCCTTATGGAGTTCAGCATGTTACCTGTACACCTTGAGGAAAGTAGGAGAGCCCTGAGGGCTGGGGATTGTCCTGATAGTGGGTTATTAAGTGTTCTTACTGAGGGAAGAGCTAGAGAATATTTTTGCCTACTCTGAGATGGGGGAAAGGATTCTTTGGGCATATATTCCCAAAGGGATGAGACAATGGAAGGAATGAAATGTACTTATCAGGTATTTACCATGTGCCTAAGAGTTAGTGATTCAAAGAGAAAAAAATGGAAGCAATTTTTCCTTTCCCATATTCTAATTGGGGTTGGGGTGAGTGTGAAAAACATCTCAGGGACTTCAGCTGTAGGCTGCAGAAAAGATTCCAAATGCTATGGGTTCAGCAGCAAGGTGAATGCAAGACCAAAGTGGCTAGGTATGTAGAGGGCATAGATGCTGTCAAATGGTAAATGCAGAGGGTCTGGGACTTGGATTTACCAGATCTGGTCGTCCACCATCTCAGGAGTTCTATAATTGGTGGAACTGAGAAATGGCAATTGTTCACACTATGGAAAGGATTTGAGTTTTGTAACCCAACTATCTCCTACTTAAAAAACAAAACAAAACAAAACAAAACAACTTGAGTATTATATATATATATATATATATATATATATATATATATATATATATATATATGTATGTATGTATATGTATATATGTATGTATATGTATGTATATATACATACATATATATATGTATATACATATATATGTACATATATATACATATATATATACACATATATCTTGCATTATATAGGGTTTTGCTTAAAACTCTGTGAGGTCAGCAGTATTAATATCATTATCTTATCTTTCAAAAGAGAAAACAGAAGCTTGAGAGAAAGCAGAAATTTTTTCCTTGGAAAAGAAAAAGGTTCATCCTCCCTGTCTTTTGATGCTGTCTACCTTATAGAAAGTATGAAAAAATAGCTAGTCTGATTCTTTGCTATCTTCAACCAAGTGTGTCTCTTTCAGTTAGCACAGGAAGAAGAATATTTAGTCTTTCAATTTCTGGATGTAATTCATGTGTATAATGAAATTGAAAAATAGAAGAGAGTCCACCCATAATAAGCAAAAAAAGCCTTCTCCATTAATTTAGAGCATTCTGCAGTCGAAATGCATGCTATCTCAAGAACAGACTAACAAAAATTAATGATGTTAAACAGCGGTATCAAATTCAAATAGAAACAAGGCTGCTAAATATAAATATAAATTACATGGCTGCATGTTAATTTAGAAAATCACTTATTAACATTATCCATATTCTATTTTATTTTACTTCCTTTGTTAAATATTTCCCGCTTACAATTTAATCTAGTTTTATGGGGCAGAAAGTGTTGGACAATAGAGCCTGAAGTAAAAATAAAATTAAAAGTAAAAATTTCATTTGAAATCAAAGAAAACAAAAATCAGCAAACCAGGAAATGTCCTTGAAAAATCAAACTAGCCCAAAATGAGGAACAGTGATTTGAGGTCTCTTAATTAAGCTACTTTTCATAGTTTTATGGAGGGAGATGGAATATGACCAAGAAGGAAAAAGCTTCTTGCAGAAGATCAAGCTATTCTAGTTGATAATATGTAAATACTTAAGAGAACACTGGAAAATATCAGCAAAAGAATGAAATCTCCTGTGTTCAACATGAGAATTGAATTGAAAACAAAAATTATAGTGAATACTTACCAAGTGCAATGCGATAAGCTAGGGGATGGGGATATAAATGTAAAACAAGTCCCTCTCTACAAAAGCAGTATATTGTATGTTATGAACCATTTACTATCCTACATGAGATATTTGAGAGTAATAATAATTCTTTCCATATGATTCAATTCCCCCATCCTAGTATAATCCTCTATGAAAAGTCATAGTCATCACAAATTAAATAGCAAATTCTTTAATCATACTAGATTAGCAAAAAAAATTAAATAAGAATCAAACAGGGGGAACATTCTCAGTTCCCTCCCCACATCCATATAGTAATGTACACAATCTGCTCTAGATTCTTGTGTTGGGGGTGTGGTGGGTAGAAAAACATGCGGTTGGGGAGGAGAGGCGAAAGGAAAAACTATGGGACAGAGATGAGGGAGAACATTCCAGGAATGGGGAAGAGCTAGTAAAAAGGCCCAGAAATGGAGAGTGGAAATAAGAAACAGAGCTATGTTGTGATGGTTGGAAGTCAAGAATCAGGAAGACCTAAGTTGATATACTCCATCAGATTTTTACTAATTATGTTACCTTTAGTCTATTTTTTTAACCTCTCTTAGCCTCAGTTTTATTTTTTTATTAGTAAAATGGGATGATAATAGTCTATTTCATAGGCTTCTTCTTAAGCTCAATTGTGAAAATATACATAACACATTTTGCAAACCTTAAAGTGCCTTATAAATGATAACCCTTATTAAGGACAATGATAATTAGCTGAATTAATGTATATATGTGTGTATGTATATATGCATATTTGTGTATATAAAAGTATATATATACATATATATATATATATATATATATATATATATATATATATATATATATATATATATATATATATATATATATATTATTGGGGTAAGGGGGCAGATGATGTCCAAACGACTGCCTTAGGAAGATTATTTTGGCAGCTGTTTGAAGGATGAATTGAGTTGAGAAAATGCAGGTATTAATTCAAGGAGGCAAATTTGTTCACATAGTTATCCTTGAAATGTCATAAGATAAAAGAGAAATAGTTGTTTTTGCAGAGATTACAGAAAGACAGGCACAGTGTTATAGTGTTTGCAGAGAGGTCAGTGGGTCCAAACAAGTGGAAAACAATTGGAAACTATAGTAAGAAAGTGGTAAAGTGTCCATTCACTTTGATTCAGAGATCTTATAACTGGATATAAACGTCAAGGAAGTCAATGACAGAGAACTACCATAAGCACCAAAATATTTTTAGCAGTGTGTGTGTGTGTGTGTGTGTGTGTGTGTGTGTGTGTGTGTGTGTGTGTGTGTAGGGAGGGTAACAAATATCTATAAACAAAGAATACACCTATTGCTTTGGGAATAACAACAAATTTTGGTCCATAAATATTGAATGTGAGCAATTCAGAGAAGAATAGGTAAACTTATGTAAAATGAAATAAACAAAGAGGAAAACACAATATACAACTATCTCCAAAATGTCAATACAGCACACACATATATGCCTCATAGTTATTAAAACTGTGCATGTCTCTGGAACAGAACTGTATGAACTTTTTTGTCCAGGTAAGGAACTATGGGTACACAGTATCACCTATATTCTCAAATACTTTCTATCCATTTTTTGTGGCACTATTGTTTTTCCTCCCCTTCTTAGTTATAAGAGATAATTAACTAGATGGGGAAAGATGTCAAAATATATTATGTTATGAAAGTGATTTATAAGAAAATATCGGAATATAATTTTGAAAAAAGGCATGTGCAGATGATGAAAACCAGTATAAAAGGCAGAATATGAATACAAAGGGAGGCAAGATCTCATAAGAATTATGTCAGAAGTACCAATTCTGAAAATGAGCTTAGGCTGCTGAGGAAAGTCAGAGACAACAAAAAAGGATTGTTAAGGCTAAATTGAGATAAAAAGTAGCATCAAAGGGAAAAATAGAAGCTCGGCTTGGGATGGATGGGATGATAACAATTGAACGGGGGAAAAAAAAAACCCAAAGCTGCTCAATTCTCATTTTGCTGTTTTCGTTACAAAAGAGATTAACCTTTTTAAAAATAATTTCCCTTTCAAAAAATTTATATAATTTTTTCCTGAAATCATTTATTCATTTCTGAATGTCTCCTGATTCATTTCTTGCCAGTGACTCATCCTTAGTAATAAGGATTTTAAAAGGGGGGGAACAAGAGAGGGAAGCATTTTAGCAAAATTCTTCAACAGATCATTTATGTCTGAAGGTGTATACCATGTGTTATACCAAAAGTTCCCAGTCTCTAAAACCAAGGAAGAGAGGTACATTTTGTCGACTCTTCTTCTGAGCTAAGATTTGTCTTTAACTCCAAAATATGATTTTTGATCTTTTTTTTCTTCATTTACTTTTATATTGTACTGATTAGATATATTATTTTCCTGGTTTTGTTCATTTATATCTTTATCAGTTCATTTAAGTCTTCTCACTATCTTCTGAATTTTACCAAAATTCCCAGTCTCTAAAACCAAGGAAGAGAGGTACATTTTGTCGACTCTTCTTCCGAGCTAAGATTTGTCTTTAACTCCAAAATATGATTTTTGATCTTTTTTTTCTTCACTTACTTTTATATTGTTGTAGCAATTAGATATATTATTCTCCTGGCTTTGTTCATTTATATCTTTATCAGTGCATTTAAGTCTCCTCACTATCTTTTCAATTTTTCACATATCTAGATTCTTATGGCACAGTAACAGTTCATGACATTATTCTACTACAATTTTTTAACCATTCCTTAATTGCTGAGCATCAGTCTTGTTTCCATTTCTTTACTAATGTGAAAAAAATGCTACTCTTAAAAATTGCACTTCTATGGGAAAGAATGACTTTTTGACTGGAAAGGATCCATGAGACAGGGGGGAGTTAATGAGGAATTGTTGTATTCACTAAAAATAAGGAACTAGTAAAAAAGAAAGAAATATCTACCCCCAATTAATTCAAATAACTGATCTAGAAAAACTACAACCACAGTTATTGAAATACCCCATGGACTGAATTACAGAGCTACAATAATATTCGAACGATTGTAGAGAATGAACAAAGTAATGGAGGATTGAAAAAATTGAATGTTGTTTGGATATTCAGAAATAGAAATACCTATTATACTTCAGTGAGCTTGACTTCAATTCTATGATCAAAGATTATTAAAGATTTGGTTAATACACAAGTAAAATGTATGGGATTGCCTGTCATCGGGGGGAGGGAGTAGAGGAAGGGGGAGATAATTTGGAAAAATGAATACAAGGGATAATGTTATAAAAATATATAATAAAAAATTATTTAATAAAAAATTTAATTAACACATTACTTGGCACATAACAATCACTTTATAAACATTTGTTCCCTTCCTTTCTTTCTTCCTTCTTTTAGCGTAGAAAAATCTGCCTTAAAAGCTAATGTACATATAAACTATTTTCTTTTCTAAGACCATTAAAAAATTCCTTTCAAAAAAAAAAAAGATCTGGTTAATAAACACTTAGAAAAAGAAATGATATCTACAGAGAATCAACTCAGTTTCATTAAAAAAATACATTTTTTTTTGGCTCATGTACTAAACTGATTGATCATGGATCTCTATAGATAAGGTTTTGTGTAATTTTACAAAGTTAAATTGTTGTGGTTATTTGTTATGGAGGATAACAAGGGATTCAGAATGACTGAATGATCAATAAATCATCATTCACATCAATTGGAAAAGTTTTCTTCAAAGACATCCTCAGGGAGATGGCTAGGATCATACTGTCTTACATTTTTGTCAATGACTTGTTTAAAGGTAGAAGAAAAGAGATTTCTAAAAGTCCCTAGAACGTCAGGCTGAATCAGATTGGACTGGGGTAAGTCTACCCAAGCATAAAGGAATAGGAAAAGGTCTTATAAATATAAAAATATTTTAGCAACATTTCTTGTCATGATTCAATAAGTTATGACACATGAATTTGATGGAATGCCATGGTGCTTTAAGAAATGAGGAAATGTACTATTTAAAAAAATACATAAAATAAAAACATATAAACTGATGCACTGTAGTTAGCCAAAGAACAATTTGTACTACTTTGTATATAAAAACTTGTAAGAATTATTATGAATAAAATGACCTTCTATGATTTCAGGGGACCAATGATGAAGAATAATTTCCCTCCTAGCTGCAAAGTGACAGATTTCAAGAGCAGAAACATTTCTTTATGTATACAACCAGAGAGGCACTTTGTTTTGCTTGACCACACATGTTTGTTACAAGAAATTCATTTTTATTTTCTATTTTTCTCTATCATGGTGGGGAGAAGAAAAGGTATTTCTGTTAATTAAAAAAATAAATTAGAAAGTTGGGGAAGAACTATAGCTATAGAAGTCTGAATGAACTTTCAGATGTGAGGCTACTATATTGTTAGCTTTAATTAATTGTTTTCCATTGTTACAATGGAAAGTTTTGTGGAATGAGAGTAATCTTGAAATACTTATGATTTAAAAAGAAAACACATTAATAGCTGCCCTCCCCCACATCAATTGAGATAAAGTACTGAGCTAAAGAAATAGAATGCCTTCCATTATGTAAAGTAGTTGTCTTTGTGATTATGAAAAGGGGTACTTTTTTGTTTCCTATAAGATTAAATTTAGAGATGTACTTTACATTAATTGAGAGAGAGGAAGTATGAAGTAACTTTTTCCCCATATTGATTGGACAGGTAACCAAGGGAGATAGCAAAAACATATCCCAGCAAGCTTTAGAAATAACATAGGTGGCTATAAGTTAGGAGAGTTTTTGTTGAATTACCTACAAACAAGGCACTGGATCAAGTGACCTTGAGGGAGAAGCTTTCTCAATTGCTGTGATGTTATATAAACTATTCTACTGGCTGACTTAAAATTCATCAAATTCTTTTTAAAATAAGATGTATTTATTATGTAAATAAGGTATTTTCTTACTTATAAATTATAAGGAAGAATAGAATAATTGAAGAAGAATTATGAAAAATATTGAGTGGTTATATTTTGGTCAAAGTGATTTTAAATGAAGGCTCAATTCAATTGATTAAATGGACAAATAATTAGTCAATTTTACTGATTGGCATCATTTAAACAAAACAAAATGAGTGATTGAAAGGATGTATAATGTTGGTTTGGTGTAGCCACAGCTGCAGATTGAACCTGGGCTTTCTTACTGATTTCCTCTGTAATTATTGTCACAGCTTCTGATAGCTTATTTATTCAAATTTTCTATCAATGAGACAAGTCAATCAGTGTTTATTAAGTGCCCACTATGTCCAGGGAGCTGGGCCAAACATTGGGGATACAAAGAACAGGTCACAGAACTCACAACTTAATGAGGGAGACAACTTAAAACCAAATATGTATCAAGAAGATATACCCAGGGGGCTCTCAGAAGGAAGGCCCAAATGTTAAAGGGGATTTTTGTAGGATGTGGAAATTTGGTGTCCCTGGAAAGACACTAGGGTAGCCAAAGGCAGGGAAGAGGAAGTTAAGACTTCAGCCATGAGTCACAGCCAGATCAGAGATGGATTATCATGTGCAGGGACTTTGAGTATGTCACTTATGGAAAAGATTTAGGGAGAAGGAGACTGGAAAATTAGGGAGCATCCAGTTTATAAGATCTTTAAGTGCAGAGGAGGGTATTTTATATGTGATCCTTAAGGTAAAAGGGAATCAATGGAGTTTATTGAATAGGAGAATGCCAAAGTTGAGCTATGCTTTAGAAAAATATATTTAAAAATAAAAATAGGCAAATGAGACCAGATGCTTTAGTAGGTGGTTGTAGTGAGCAACCAGAGCAGTATCTTTAAAACACAAAATGGTGTGAATCGTCTGTGGAAAGAAAATGAGCAAAATTCTGGGAACTCTTCTCTTACATGTTCTAATCCCAGTTTTAACATGGAATAAACTCCCTCATCTTGGGCAGGTCCCCTTTCTCTAGAGACTTCGGAAGCCTCCTCTGTTACACGAGATGGTTTGTCTTGATGATGGTCCCCATTTAGGTATTGCAAAATCATTTCCCTGCCTTGTTAAAAGAGTCCCCAAAGTCTCCCTAGCTGAAAATACAAACTCCTCGGTTGGAAATTCCAAGTCCTCCACTGCCTGGCTCCCACTAATTTTTTCCAGATTTATCTCCTGTTATTCCTTTTTTGCATTATGCATTTTATGCATTGCAGCCAAGTTGGTCTCCTCAGTTTGCCTGAAGACAATAAGCCATTCCTCCTCAGTCTCCACATTTCAGCACTGACTGTCCCAGATCCTGAAGGTACTCTCTGCCTCTTAGGATCATGAGCTTTCTTCTGGGCTCAGCTCAGGTGCCCCCCTCCAAGCACTTTGGACCACCACTCCCCATCCTGCTGTTTAAACTCTCTAGTTCTTCTAAATTGTTTTTTTATTTACATATTTACATATATGTTGAATGAAACTCCTTGAATCAGGGGGCTATTGTGGACATAAATACATGTATAAATACTTTCATGTATATCCATACTATTCATACACACAACCATATAGATATGGATTATGCACCTGTGTGTGTGTGTCTGTGTGTGTGTGTGTAATCTTTGCATTCTCAGTGGCTGACACATTGTAGATGCCCACAATCTGAATTTCTAAGATTCTTTGGTACTTTAGATTTTATAACTTCACTTCCAAGAAGAATCCTAAATTTCATCCACTTCATCCATATGTGTTCAGGGTGTTATGCTTTAAAGAGTATCAACTCTTGTCTAACATTGGAATTCATCAGAGCCTCTGGTAAAAAGACTGATTCTTCAATGAAGATATAGCATAGAAATCTAGACTTTCTTTGAGGGAAATAAGTTTTATTTAACAAAATCTTAATAAGGATTAGTTCAAGAATCAAGTTTTGATATAAATCACATTAAATTTAAGATTATGCAATACTTTTATGAGAACTTATGATGCTCAAATGGAGAGATAGTTAGGATTTTATAAAATATAAGTTTATGTCATGAATTTGGAACACTAGTAAAGAGGGGGAGTAGTAGCAAAAACAAACAAAAAAGCACAAAGCAAAAGTGCAGATGGTCTCCATCTTAGCTAGATTCACTCCCTATCATCACAGCTCTAACCAGATCTGGGCAGGCAGCCATGGCCTTGCCCCAGGGCGCTAAACTTATTTCGCCCTGTGGCAACAACTGATCTCATCACCTAATTAGCATGAATGGCATGGGATGGGTTGGGACTGGACCTGGAATTCCACTGCTTCAGGGAATTCTCCTTGGAGGAGCATTCTCTGGCTCAGCAGATCAGCATCTTCTCTACAATTCAATCTTGAAGGGTAGTCTGGAGATACTGAGAAATCACTTGACTCTACTAGGATCATTTTGTCAGTAGCTAAGACATGCACTCAGGCATTCCTCACTTGGTGGCTGCCTCTCTAATAAACCAGGCTACACTAATTAATTAATTAATTGATTGAAATGAAATGTGATTTAAACTCAGGTTAGTTCCTTTTTAACCCTGTCATTTCCTCCACAATAACTTCCTTAAGAGCACTCTCACAGCATCCCTGGAGAAAGCATTGTGCCTTGAAATGCTTCATGCTCCCAACATGAATTTTTGTTAAAGTGCTCATCTGAAGTAATTCCCACCATGCTTGCTCTTAGTGTGCTTTGGGAAGCTTCCTTCCTTCCTTCCTTCCTTCCTTCCTTCCTTCCTTCCTTCCTTCCTTCCTTCCTTCCTTCCTTTCCTTCCTTCCTTTCTTCCCTTCCTTCCTTTTTCCTTCCTTCCCTCCTTTCCTTCCTTCCTTCCTTCCTTCCTTCCTTCCTTCCTTCCTTCCTTCCTTCCTTCCTTCCTTCCTTCCTTCCTTCCTTCCTTCCTTCCTTCCTTCCTTCTTTCCTTCTTTCCTTCTTTCCTTCCTTTCTTCCTTCTTCCTTCCTTCCTTCCTTCCTTCCTTCTTTCCTTCCTTCCTTCCTTCCTCTCTCCTTCCTTTCTTCCTTTCTCTTTTCCTCTTTCCTTTTTTTCTTTTTTTCCTTGCCTGATTTCATACCATTCATTTATTTTGTATCTTCTCTTTATCTTTTCTTCATTTATCTCTCTATTGATAACAGTTCTTTACTGTATATGTAGGAGTATCATCCAGCATCCTCAGGGCTGATCAATGCTTAATAATTTTAGCCTCTGGTTAACCTGTGACTTATGCAGCATGGAAGAAAGTTGCAATGACCTTGTTTTCTGAAGGTGCATTCATTTGAGGAATGGAGAGTAAGCCAATTTAGGAAGTATGATTATGAAGCTTAAATATGACAGCAGATTTGGACCCAGCCCAAGAGCAGATGCAGTATCTGGGTGAGAATCTGAGTGAGATGGAGAGCATTTGGAACTGTTCACAGAAGGTTGGGTTGAACTGTTCAGAAAAACAGTAGAATAAGAAGAGAGACTATTCCAAATGAGACTATCTGCACTTAAGACTATTACCTGGTTGTCACTAAGTCACATTCACATAGATATATAAATACACACACACACACACACACACACACACACACACACACACACACACACACACACACACACACACACACATCACTCTATATGGTGTGTATGGTGTAGGAAAGTCTGATTTTGCCCTATATAATGTGTATAAATCAAGGACTTCTGAATTCCAGATTCCTTTTTTCTTCTTTTTTCTTTTTGTCCAAAGGTTCATGCAGGTTTTTGTTTTTGTTTTTTTGTTTTTTTGTCATGCAGGTTCAGGACACTAAGCACTGTGAGAGCCGTCAGCCAGTTAACTTTCATGGAAATCTTCAACTGTCTTCTTTTCTTAAGCTAGCTAAAGGTAAGGGGAAAGCGGTCCATTTGCCCTTAAGGTTTTCTTGCTTCTACTTTGTACCTTGTATGTGGTTTACCTGTAAATTCCCTGAAGGTAGGCAGTCTCATTTTATGGTATCCTTACTACTTTGCAAAGTGCATCTTTCATTGTAGGCAAGCAATAAAAGCTTGCTGATATGAGCTAGTTCTCTTTGGTATTCCATCGCAGTGGTTTTCAAACTTTTATTCGAAATGTCTTTATATTATCAAAAATTATGGAGGATCTTTCCAAAGAGTTTTGTTCACATGGATTATATTTGTAGATATTACCATATTATAAAACAATTTAATTTTGAATTTGTAGACCTTCTGAAGGCATTTTGGAGATCACTAGGATTCTCAGGACCATACTTTGAGAACTACTGGTCTATAACAATTTACAATATGTTAATAGTAAAATCAAGGAGATTTGTTTGCAAACTCTCTTATATTCTCTGTTTTGGGACCTTTCCACCCCTTTTCATTCATGCTTCTTACTCTTGTCCTTTCATTTTTTTATTTCCTCAAATCTTATTCTGGGGAGGGGGAGAGGAAGGTTGCTCTTCCTAGAGATTTATATTTGATCTGGCTAAAAAAACCTTAAGGAATATACCTTTATTGTACCTGTTTTGTTAGGCCATAATCGTATGGCAAAGTCAATGGGAGCCAATTATTTTAACATCTATGCCATCACAGTTTCTAATTCTAGATTTGTGCTCTGAAGACCAGAGATATTAAGAATATATGGCTACTTTAGGAAGATATGTGTAGTTGACTATGCTTACTCTATCTTTTGTGAATGCTTTAAAGAAAGAAGTATACATCTTGCCATTTTAATGGGACTTTCTACTTCATAGATGATAACTGAGGAAATAGATGTTTCAATTATCCACTTTAGGAACATAAGCTTGAGATCTAGAAGAGAACCTGAGAAATCATTCTTTCTAGTGGTATCCAACTAAAATAGAAATTGAGATCATGAATCTATACATACGGATCTCTACAGTCAATATTGACTTAGTTTCAAAATGTAATATCTATATTTTATTGTGTTTTTATTTATAGTGTTAAATATTTTCCACTTTCATTTGATTCTGGTTCCCAGGGTACTCAGGAGTTTTATGGGTCATATGCTTGATACTTCTGATCTACTCCATTCCCTTTATTTTACAGAGGGAAATGACTTGTCCAAGACTTCATAATAACTAAAAAAGATTAAATTCAAACCCAGGCCTCCCTGTTTTAAGTCTAGTGGGCCTTTCACCAGATCATATGTTCTACTATATATACAGCAATTCAGGAGATTTGCAGTGACTCAATAGTGATGATGATTACAATCTTAGTCAATGGTAACAACTATAATTATGCTGAATAAGCTTCTTTTTTAAAGAAATATTTGTTAGGCTACTCAAAAGTTGTCGTTATCTACAAATGTAAAATTGTAGTGTTTGTGTTTGTGTGTGTCTGTGTGTGTGTGTGTGTGTGTGTGTGTGTGTGTGTTTGTATAGTCCAATCCCTAACTTAAGCTTTTAGGAGTGAAGGCTGGATGGAACCCATAACTATTATTATCAATTCACTCTTCTTTCTACTGTATCAAGAGGTAGGAGGAGTGTTTTGTGTTTGGGTGTGAGGGATAGGGATAGGGATAGGGATAGGGATAGGGATAGGGATAGGGATAGGGATAGGGATAGGGATAGGGATAGGGATAGGGATAGGGATAGGGATAGGGATAGGGATAGGGATAGGGATAGGGATAGGGATAGGGATAGGGATAGGGATAGGGATAGGGATAGGGATAGGGATAGGGATAGGGGGGAGGAGAGAGAGAGAGAGAGAGAGAGAGAGAGAGAGAGAGAGAGAGAGAGAGAGAGAGAGAGAGAGAGAGAGAGAGAGAGAGAGAGAAAGAGAGAGAGAGAGAGAGAGAGAGAGAGAGAGAGAGAGAGAAGAGAGAGAGAGAGAGAGAGAGAGAGAGAGAGAGAGAGAGAGAGAGAGAGAGAGAGAGAGAGAGAGAGAGAGAGAGAGAAAGGTAAAGAAAGGGGGGGAAAGGAGAGAACAAATACAGAGACAGACACAGAGAAAAATAAAGATAAAGACACAGGAGAGATAGAGATAGAGACAGACCATAAGAAATTAGAGACAGAGATAAACAAGTAAGTGAGAAGGCAGACAGACATGTAAACACTCAAATCTTTCCTTTCAGCTTTGCAGAAGCACAGTCATTTCTCCTAACATGTTTTCTTTCTTTTTTCTTTTTTGGAAACATTCAATGTGATGTCACTTCTAAAATTTCCCTTGGAAATTTAAGGCTAAATCATAAAACAGCACGAGCAAAATTCTCATATATAAAAAGAGAAAGACTTTTGGTTCATGAAAACATTCAAGAGCATTAAAATAATATTTCTATTCCCCAAAGGCAGTCTAACCTGGCATTCTCCTTCTTCAGTTCTGGGTCTAACTCACTGTCCATTCACAAGATCGGTATAAGATATGCAGATATTAATGGATGAACTCCAAAGGTTATCTATCTAAATTCATTTCAGAGTTGGAATAAGCCTGTCATTATGAAAAGTATTTTTCTCCTTTCAAGCTGAGGTAACCTTTATACAGAATTCTCTAGGATTGATAGACAAGTTTAGCAGGAATAGAGAGACAAGTTTGATTTATTTTTAAAGATTTACTTCCCCGCTCAAAAGGAGGCTATGGTTTACAGCTGGGAGAAGAGGGAAGATGCTTAAGAAAAAAACAAACAAATAAAAACCCTTTTATCCAGTCAGTCAGTAGTGCCTCTAGAGCTACATATGTATTGGGAATTGATAACTAAGAATCCATGGCCAAGAGAACCATTCTATTTATTACTGATATTTATAAGTTTGAGGGATGTGAAAGGGAGTAGCTAAATTGTGAAGCTAGTAGGGATGGGCTGTAAAAGGCAAATTGTTTCTGTTAAGCCTGTCATTTTGAAATTTGTGTGATCAAAAATTATTTCAATGTCAGAATCAGAAGCTTTCATAGCAGGAGAATTCATGTTGATGCACTTGAAGAAGTGAAAGCAGGTAAGAGTACTTAATCTCTTTTTAGGCTTGCAAGAGCTTGCAGGTTTCTCCAACGCTCTATTGATCCTTGACAATACAAGGTTTGGGAAGATCCTTTTCAGCAAATCTAAATGGTGCAAGGCTCAATGATTTCCCTATAAAGGTGAATTTAACTTCGTATTGGACCTTTTTGGTTCAATTAGGAAATTTCACTTTGAAGGGAAAAAGAGATGAAACTTCTGATTCCAAAATATATAATAGAGAGATTGTGTCACTCAACTGAGTTCTTAGCCAGTGAGTTAAGGAACAAACATTTATGAAGTGCTTACTCTATGTGCCAGGATCGTGCTAAGTTCGAAAGACCTTTTTAAAGGGCCAAAACAGGTTTTTCAAAGAATTAGAAGTCTAAGAAAGGAGAAACCAAGGCAATAATTGTGTTTATAAACTATGTGGTGCAACCAGGAGGTTATCATGGAGACTGGACACTGGAGAATGGGAAGAGTCATTTGGATTGAGAAAAATCCCATTAAAAGATGGAATTTGAACTGAATCTTAAAGAAAGCCATCAGAAAGAAATTAGAAATTAGAGGGTAAGGTATTTCAGGAAAGTAAGTGAAAAAGCATTGAATTGAAAAATAGAAGATATATATGTGTGTGTGTGTATACACGTATATATGTATATATATATATATATATATATATATATATATATATGTGTGTGTATATACATGTGCATATATATGTGAGAAAGAGCAAGAAAACAATTGTTACTTGTCTACTAATGTAGCTAAGAGTAAAGAATGAGAAAACCAGAAATATAGGAAAGCTTCAGCTTGTCATGGGCTTTAAAAGCTAAACACAGGATTTTATATTTGATCCCAGAGGTGATAGGGAGTCACTGGAGTTTATTGAGCAGGGGAGGTGATAGGGTCAAGCCTGTGCTTTAGATATATCACTTTGGCTGCTATGGGGAAGATGGATTGGAGTGACTGGAAAACCAAAAACAGGGACATTGCCATAGTTCAGGATTGAAACAATTTAGATAAAATACCATAGAGAAGCTATGTGAACAGAAAGAAGAAGACATAGTCAAGACAGCTGAGTTCTCCTTCTAGTCTTCTTTCTGACAGAGGAACTTGGGGAGAGTAATTTTATCTCTTTGTGTCCTGGTTTCCTATTTTCGAATTTTATTTATTTAATTCTGAACTTAAATGAAACAAGCATTTCCATGACATAGTATAAGTTCAATAAAGACTGTACATTAAACTGCAAATCTATGATGCACAACTTGTTATTCTATTAAGATATACAATAAAGTTTTCATTTAATTGTTTCTCACTCACCCATCCTCAGTCTAGAAATGGCAAAAGGCAAAGATTGAACTGAGAGTGATCTATAGAAAGAGGCTGGTCTGAGCAGGAGGAATACAGAGAGGCTGGAGAGACTTACATCAACTGATGCTGAGTGAAATGAGCAGAACCAGAAGATCACTATACACTTCAACAACAATACTGTATGAGGATGTATTCTGAAGGAAGTGGAAATCTTCAACATAAAGAAGAGCCAACTCACTTCCAGTTGATCAATGATGGACAGAGGTAGCTACACCCAGAGAAGAAACACTGGGAAGCGAATGTAAATTGTTAGCACTAATATCTGTCTGCCCAGGTTACATGTACCTTCGGAATCTAATGTTTATTGTGCAACAAGAAAATGGTATTTGTATCTAGGTTATATTGTGACACATGTAAAATGTATGGGACTGCCTGTCATCGGGGGGAGGGAGTAGAGGGAGAGGGGGGATAATTTGGAAAAATGAATACAAGGGATAATATTATAAAAAATATATAATAAATAAAAAAAAAAGAAAGAGGCTGGTCTGGATCATCAATGGCTTCAGGGAACACAGAAGGACTGGTCAAGCTCCCTTAAAGGAGCCACCCTCGGAGCTCAGCAGAGATCCATATTTCATTATAATAGGAAACACATCGATCTGGGCCAAGGAACAACACTACTAGAAACCTGAGCCCTCAGATCACTGGAGTACTGAGAAATAGTCATTATCCTTGGAATCCCCAAATGCCAGTACAAATGGGATTGGGGAAGTAGTGGGGAAAATGAGCAGGCTTAAGTGATTTGCTTAAAGTCACATAGCTGTTAAGAAGTAAAGCCAGGATTTGAAGTCAGACCCTCTGGCTAGATTCAGGGCTCAATGAGAATGATACCGCCTGCCCTATCTACCTAGAAGGATTCAGTCAGACAATATTTATTGAACTCCTTTGAAAGTCTAGGAACTATCTGCAAATGTAAGATCCAAATTATGCATTTATCAGTTAATTTATCATAGACAATTGAATTTCGTTATATATTAAAGTTTCTTTGTCTTAAAGGTAGGTGCTCTAAAACACTGCATGGGATGCTATGACTTCTAGTTCTTTTAACTCAGAGGGGCTAGGCATGAATGGCAAAAATGTCATTTTCAATTGTAATTGAGTTACACTTTGGCCTGAATTTCATGTGCAAGTCACAGCATCTATAATAAGACAAGAAAGTCACCATTGTGCCTAATCAAAATGTGTTCTTCTAATAGACTCATTATATTTTACATTTAAAAGTTACCGTTCTAAATATGAGATAATGAAAAAAAATTAGCCATTAAATCCAAGATCTGTTCTCTTTTCCCGTGTTCCCAACATTTGGATATTTCCCTAGTCTCTTTATCAAGTTTAATTATTCCATTGGCTGAGCCCGGCAATGAGTTGAATCAGATTATCTCCATAAGCAAATGAGGGCACACATGAGGGGTATTACTGAAGGCTAAAAAAATAAGGAAACATCAATAGCAGAATAAAATTTGCAGTTATCACTGCTTACATCTCCATAAAAACAACCCAGAACTAGATAGTTATCATACTTATGTTAGAGATGTAGAGATGTTCAAACATCTTAAGCTTTATTGCATCATGGGCTCTTTAGGTAATCTGCTGAAGTCTACGGATCCCTTCTCAAAATAATGCTATTAAAGGCAAAAACAAAATACTAAGTTACAAAGGAAACCGATTACATTAAAATACACTTTAAATGTTCATATGCCACAAGTGAAGAGACCTTGAGATGATAGAAAACTCCCTTCCCACCACTAATTAATTACCTATACTGAAAGCCTGAAGAAGATAGGATCCTTGTTTCATCTAGCCTTCTGTTTTGTACTTAATGTTATTTTATTTTTTCTAGTTATGTGTAAAGATAATTTTCAACATTCATTTTTGTAAGATTTTAAGTTCCAATTTTTTCTTCCTTCCTCCCTTCTCTCCCTCCTTCTAAACACAGGCAGTATCAGATATGGGTTATACATGTAAATCATATTAAATATATCTCCACATTACTCATGTTGGGAAAGAAGAATCAGAAGAGCAAAAGAATGGGAAAGAAAAAACAAAAGCTAAACAAAGTAAAAATAGCATAGTATGATATGCCTTCAGACTCCATAGTTCCTTCTTTATATGTGGATGGCATTTTTTCATTACAAATCAATTGCAGTTGTACCTTTGCTTTGTTAACAAGAGCTAAGTCTATCGATCATCCTACAATGTTGTTGTTACTCTATCCAATGTCCCCCAGATTCTGTTCACTTCACTTAGCATCAGTTCTTCTCAGTCTTTCCAGATTTTTCTGAAATCCATATGCTCATTATTTCTTATAGAACAATAGTATTCCATTACATTCCTATAGAACATGGCCAGCCATTCTTCAATTGATAGACATCCCCTCAATTTTTACTTCTTGTCACCACTAAAACAGCTTCTATACATGTTTGTACATGTGAATCCTTTTCCCCTTTTATGCTCGCTTTGGGATAAAGAACCAGTAATGGTATTATTGGATCAAAAAGTATGCACAGTTTTATAGCCCTTTATATATAGCTCCAAACTGTTCTCCAGAATTTGCCTAAGAGTTGTTTTAATTTGCATTTCTCTAATCAATAGTGATTCGGTACATTTTCATATGATTATAGATAGTTTTAATTTTTTTATCTGATAACTGCCTGTTCATATCCTTTGACCATATATCACTTAGGCCAGTGATTTGTATTCTTATAAATTTGATTGCTTTATATATTTTATGAGGCCTTTGATCAAAAAGACTGACTGCTTAAAATATTTCTAAGCTGTCTGCTTTCCTTCTAATCTTGGTGGCATTGGCTTTGTCCAAAAACTTGTTAATTTAATGTGATCAAAATTATTTTATATTTCATAACATTCTCTATCTCTTCTTTGGTCTTAAGTTCTTCCCTTTTCCATAGATCTCACTGGTAAACTATTCATTTTTTTTTCCTAATTTTCTTGTAACATCCTTTATGTCTAAACCAAAGCCCCATTTCAATTTTATCCTGACACAGGAAGTGAAATGTTGGTCTATGCTTAGTTTCTGACAAACTTTTTCCAGAAGTTTTGTTAAAGTTTTTATCTCAGATGCTGGAGTCTTTGGGTTTATCAAACAGTAAATTATTATATTCATTAACAATATGTCTTGTGTACCTCACTTAAACCACTGATCCAGCACACGATTTCTTAACCAGTAACAAATAATTTTGTTGGTTGTCACATTATAAGACAATTTTAGATTTGATACAGCTAATCCTTTGCATTTTTTTGACCTCGACTTTTTGTTCTTCCACATGAGTTTGTTTTATTTATTTAAATTTTTAAAATTTATTTTTATATGTAAGTCAATACTTTACATCTATCAGATTGGCTAATATAACAGAAAACGGCAGGATTAATATTGGAAGGGATGTAGGAAAAATGGGACATTAATACATTTTTGGTTGAGTTATTATTTTTTCGCTCTATCAAAATAACTTTTGATAATTTTATTTGATGTCATTTAATCAGTAAATTAATTTAGGTAGAATGATCATTTTCATTTGATTAGTTCTCCCTACCCATGAGCAAATGATATTCTTTTCCAATTCTCGAGATCTGGCTTTATTTTTGTGAA
The DNA here is from genome assembly GCF_048593235.1 of Sminthopsis crassicaudata. Lineage (NCBI taxonomy): Eukaryota > Metazoa > Chordata > Mammalia > Dasyuromorphia > Dasyuridae > Sminthopsis > Sminthopsis crassicaudata. The sequence continues at coordinate 11,446,724 of NC_133622.1, forward strand.
AAGTGTTCTGTTATTGTGTTCATATGGTTCCTGGATATATCTCAGCAGGTGGATTCCCAAATATTTTATATTGTCTATATTTATTTTAATAGAATTTCTCTATCTCTTGCTGCTAGACCACCTGTCTCTGGCCCGGATTCAGGTGCTTGAATTACTAGTCTATGTTGTGAATGAGAGCCTCTCACTGGCTTACCTGGACACCATCAGCACTGATCCATTCTATCTTTTTACCTAAGTGAAACAGACTTTTCCCTAAGTTCTTCTAAGTTATCTTAAGCTACAAAATTGTCCAATTTCATCTTTTTGTGGATTATGTTTCCCCAGAATCTATTTAGAGGTTTGATTTAATGTTGTTTTGAAGTGAAACAAGGGAGAGCTCAGACAACTTCCTGGCTTCTATCCACCATCTCGGCTCCATCCTCCACTAGAAATTGCATCTCCCCTAGCATATCCAACCATTAATGATTTATAAACCACTAAAGTTATTCCTTTATTCTTCTTCTTAAGCATTTACATGGAAATACTCAAATCATTCAGGATGTCAAGCTTCCTTTACTGGCTCCCTCTTTGATCTGGGACTTTGTGTTCTTGTTTATTTTTAAGATCTGTATATCTTCAAAACTGGGAAATAAAATTTTATTTATTTATTTTTATTGATTAATTTAGTTATTTAATTAATTTTTACAAAAATTGTATGCATAGGCAATTTTTCAGCATTGATAATTGCAAAACCTTTTGTTTCAACTTTTCCCCTCCTTCCCCCCCACCCCTTCCCTTAGATGGCAGGTTGACCAATACATGTTAAATATGTTAAAGCATAAGTTAAATACAATATATACATGTCCAAACAGTTATTTTGCTGTACAAAAAGAATCGGACTTTGAAAGAGTGTACAATTAGCCTGTGAAGGAAATCAAAAATGTAGGCAGACAAAAATATAAGGATTGGGAGTTCTATGTATGGTTCATAGTCATCTCCCAGAGTTCTTTCACTGGGTGTAGCTGGTTCTGTTCATTACCGCTCTATTGGAACTGATTTGGTTCATCTCATTACTGGAGAGGGCCTCGTCCATCAGAATTGATCATCATATAGTATTGTTGTTGAAGTATATAATGGTCCTGCTCATTTCACTCAGCATCAGTTCATGTAAGTCCCTCTAGGCCTTTCTGAAATCATCCTGCTGGTCATTTCTTACAGAACAATAATATTCCATAATATTCATATACCACAATTTATTCAGCCAGTCTCCAATTGATAGGCATCCACTCAGTTTCCAGTTTCTGGCCACTACAAAGATGGCTGCCACAAGCATTGAAAAATAATTTTTAATGCCAATATTTCAGATTCAAGTGTCACTTTAAAATATATAGAAAAGTAAATCAAATTTATATGAATATAAGTGATTCCCCTATTAATAAATGGTCACAGGTTATGAACAAATACTTTTTAGATGAAAAATTAAACAACTTTGAGTCAATATCTCACATATATCAGATTGGCTAATATAACTGAAAAAGAAAGGTTAATGTTGGAAGGGATATAGGAAAAATGGGACATTAATACATTTTTGGTGGAATTAAACTGATCCAACTATTCTAGAGAATAATTTAGAAATATACATGCATATGTGTGTTGTCTGTATGTACACTATGTATATCCTTTGATCCAGCAATCCCACTTCTATATCTGTATCCCAAATAGATTATATAAAAGGGGAGAAAGTCCCAAATGTATAAATATTTTTAGCGGCTCTTTTTGTGATGGCAAAGAATTGGAAATTAAGGAGATATTCATCAATTGATAAATGGTTGGACACATTGTGGGAAATTAATGTAATGGAAAAACTATTTGATAAGAAAGGATAAGCAGGTGGATTTCAGAAAAAAAAGAAAAGAAAAGAAAACCATGGAAAAGCTTAAATGAACTGCGCTACTGAATAAAGTGAACAGAAACAGGTTAGAACATTGTACACAGTAACAATAACATTGTTAATTGATTAGTTATGATAGATTTAGCTCTTCTCAGCAATATAGTGATCTAGGACTATTCCAATGGACTTGGGATAGAAAATGCCATCTACATCCAGGAAAAGAATTCTGGAGACTGAATACAGATCACTTTTTTGTTTCATTCTGTTTTTCTTTCTCACTTTTTTCCCCTTTTGTTCTGATTCTTCCTTTGTAACATGATAAATGTGGGAATATATTTAATATATGCATGTATAATTTATTAATATTTATATAAGGACAAGACAAATATTATATTTTTAAATATTCATTAATTAATTGATAATTATATAAAAGAACCTTTCTGAACCATTGTTCTTTTGTGATTCTCCTCCTACCTGTTTGAACAATCCTTCTCATCAGATATCTACCATTCTCAAATTATTGCTATTTCCTTAGTCTTTTTACTATAGATTTTAAAAATATTTAATATATATTCTCTCACTTGGCAAACACCAATAGCAACAAAAATCAAGAAGGAGGCTATTATTTACTCATCTAAGTTTAAGAAATATTTGTATCTAATTCATTCTTGGTACCATACTAGTTTCTGTAATAAAGAAAAATGGCTATGGAAATATAACACAAGGAATACAGATGTTGTGAAGATAGAATTAAAAAGATTCAAGAATTAATTGTATATAATTAGAAAGAGTGGGAAATGGCTATTTCAGCACTTAGGATATGGTTTTGTTACAACAGAAATAGAAAAAATTGGGGGGAAAAGAAGTAGGAAAGGGTAACAGGTAAAATGAATTTAATTTTGAACACATTGACTTTGAGATATTGAAATAATTTTCACTTACAGATTTTTAGCATCTTGGTAATGAGATACTGGATTTCAGGAGAGTGGTTAGAGTTATATATGCAGGTGTTATTGTTTTTAGTTTTTTTGTTTGTTTTGGTTTACTTTTGCTTTACTTCATAGAACTGATAAAAATAGGAATAAATCTATTTTCCAATTGAGAGAATATATATTAAATATTTTAAAACCTTTAGTAAAGAGAAACCAATAACTGGAGAGTAGATATCTGATGAGAAGTATTGATCAAACAGATAAGAGAATCAGGAAAGAGCAGTGGTTCTGAAACCAATGGAATAAATTCATGTTGGTGATTTTCGCTGACAAAAGCTATAAAGGTCAAATAGGATAAAGATGGAGAAAAGCCCATTTGATTTTTAGCCTTTAAGGTTATTGTTAATAATTCTGGAAAGGGCAATTTCAGTCCAGCCTTTAAATAGATTAAACAAAAATTAATGAAGAGACAAAATGTTGCTTTTGCAGGAGAGGAAAATTAAAAAGGTCAATTCAGGAGAAAAAAATCCACCAATATTAGGGATGGAAAAAAATCACAAACCTAAACTTCTTAACCATTATACAGCATATTTCTCCCTTCATGAAACATTTTTCAGTGGTGCCCTCTCCAATCACTAAGATGAAATTTTGTCCTTTTGTCCTTTTTTCGTCAACTCGCCTACTTTTTTGACTCTCTTTTTCATGAAAGACCAGAAGAACAATTTTCATTTTTGTTAACTTTTATTTAATTAACATACACAACACACACCCCTCTTATCATTTTCTTACCCTCTCCCCTTTTATGTACCCTTCAATTTTTCAGTTTCTTTATATATAAAAACCTGATTGCATTAAGCAGGATGTTGTGAGGTTTATTCCATGAAATTTCATTACTATTCCTTCATCATCACTTCTTTTTGATGTATGTTTTCACTCTTGCCTCACTTTGTATTTTCAATAATAATGGTCTTTGTTTTGATTTAATTATTATTATGTTTCACTATATTTCATGTTATTGTTTAGGTGAACTCCACAGGTATCTTTTGTTTTCCTTTTCTATTTTTCTGAAATAATTTATTTCATTATCTAGATCTTCCTTGCTTGATACAGTTGATCACTTTTTTTTTTGTCTTAATGTTAGACTTTTTGCCAGACAGACAATATATATTTAGTTATGATTTTTTACAGGAATATTTTAAGCAATTTTATGAGATGTCTTATTTTTATTCTTTGATAATTCAGTTTAAAATCATAGGGATGCATTGTGAGATTTCTTAATCCATGTATGTATAACACATAATTCCATTCCCATTTGTTGTTTCCAATGGGTAAAAAAAAAAATTTAGTTTTTTATAATTCAGATTTCCTTTCCTTTGTATTTGACGACATTTCTTCTGGTCACTTGCAGGATTTGTGGTTTGTGATTGGAGTAGTTAAATTTAATCACTATTTATCTTGAAGTTTGCATAACAGGGTTTTCCATTAGAAGCAATGTATGGATTCTTTTAATTGACACTTTGTTTTCTTTGTCCTGAAGTTCTAGTTAGTTTTATTACTATTATATCTTGTATTATTAAAATATATGTATGTTTTGGTCCTATAACAATGCACCCTGTCTTTGAGGTTAATATGTTTTGCTTTATGGATATTATATTTTTCTTTGATATTGATATTTTTCTATTCTTCTCTTCCAGATTTGTTCTTCCCCTTTGTTTATTCACAAGGCCCATCTTCTTTTTTTTTCTTGGTAAGCACTGATACCATGGATTAAACATATTTCTGCTTTGCAAGTTATTTATACCAGTCAAGGCAAAATTTTTGCTTTCATGTTTTTCATTTTTCTCTTGAACCATGTGGGAGCATTCTGGTATAATTATATGCTCTCTTGTGTCTGCCTCATCAAATGCACATTCATTATGCTTTGTCTTATACTATTTACTGAATTATATTTGTATATATTTAGAATATATGGGGGCCATATTACTTTCCTTAATTACTATTGTTCTTCTATACTTTTCCATTTTCATTTAGTCTTTGTATTTCCTTCCTCTGGAGATCTTTGCTAATTTTTCTCCCTTATGTTTCCCTATCACTCACTTAGATGATAGTTTTCTTCAGATCTGGATATAAATGTTTTTCTAATGCTAGGAAATTCACTTTCCATCCAGTCTCAATTTCTTGCTTAAGTGATTTATATACAGACATAGATGCCAACACACATGCCAGGAAATGCATGTTGACTTTAACAACTGTTAATCATCCTCTTTTCTTTAAAACAGGGTCTTTATAATATACACTGATTCTTCCTGTGATGGATCTTCAGGTTGTATCGACTAAAAGTGAGTATGACCCAAGTCTCTGTTCTGGGACCTTTACTCTTTTCTCTCTATATTGTTTAACTTCTTGACCTCATGAATTCCCATGGAGTCAATTGTCATCTTTATGCAGAAGATTCTGAGATCTATTTTTCTAGATTTAACCTCTAGTATTGTATCTCTAGTTGACTTTTGAGCATTACAAACTGGATAATAACACTTGTCTCCTTGCTGCTCATAAAAAAAAACAAAAACAAAAGCAAAACAAAACAAAAAAAACACCTCATCTCCTGACTACAAGAATTGTCACTAATTGTTCCTCATGCCCTAAGTCTTCCTCCTCTTCTCTTTCTCCTTCTTTCTTTTGCTTCCTTCAAATCACGGCAAAAATTTCACTTTTTACAAGAAGTCTTTCCCAATACCCACAACCCCAAATTTTGTTAATTTATTGAGTAACTATTCTATATTATGTAGTAGTTTGCACCCTATTAAACTATCTAATACCTAGAAATAGAGGTTCTTTTCCCTTGTTTTCCCAGTGCTTAACTTTATACTTAGTACTTCAAAACTGCTTGTTAACTGGAGTTGACTTGTAATAAATCCAATGTACAGAGGTAAAATCAGAGTGTTGTTTACGGTACAAAGGGAGAAACAGCACTTACACTGGAAGGATTAGATGAGGCTTTTTAAGAGGCAATCATTAAATTTGCTTTTAAAAGATGAGTAGGATTTCAATAGAAAAAAAAAAGAGAAGGAAGTATATTATTCGAATGAACAAAGACACAGAAATAGGACAATGTAGGGTTCATTAAGGGGCCAGAGAAATAAGATGGTTTGGTTTTTTCAAAGAAAAATACGAATTAAGATTATAAGGACCATAGATGGCTTTTAAAACCAAACCTAGATATTTCTAACTAGGGGGATGAACTATTGTGAAAGCAATTGGGAACACAAGAAACGGACAGATATGAAAGCTGTAGCTAATAAAAAATTTTATAAGGTTACGAACCGACTGAATATGGAATATAAAAGGATGGGAAAGATTGCTTCCAAATACACATATCATAGATACTCTGTCACAGATTTAGAGCTACAAGGGCTTTAATGGTCATGTTATGTTATATATGAGGCCCAAAAAACTTAAATGACTTGACCAAGATGACACAGGTAACAATCGATAGAGAGCTTCTCACCTGGTTGACAGAGAGGATGATGCTATCATGTGGAAATCATAATAAAAAGAAAACATTAGAAAAATAATAATAATATTTCTATACTTCAAGGTTTTCAAAGCATGATAAATGTTCTCTTATTCTTAGTTTAACATTATGACTCACATGCTACTATTATATCCATTTAATCAATGGAGAATAGAGGTTAAAAGGTAAGTTTTAGACAAGTTAAAATTGAGGTGATAATGAGATTTCCATAGAGAATGTCCAGGTAGCACATGGAAATATATTATTGGGCATTAAGAAAGAATTGAAGATATGAAGGAGGGAGTTATTTAGGTAGAACTGATCATCTAAGTAAATGAGAGTAGATAAGATTTTTAAATTTAAAAAAATGGATGAATCAATCAAAAATGCTTCCTTTTTGGTTAACATTCAATGTTAAGGAAACAAAATCACTTGGCTAGTGATGAATCTCTAAGGAAGATAATTCAGTGAATGAACTTAAGCTCTTCCTTTTATATAAATATATACTTTATAAATAAAATATATAAATATACTTTATAAATAAAATTTATTCTGAATCTCTACAGAAATTTATGTCTATAAAAGTAGTCCACTTAATCCATAAAGCAAGGGAGCATTATTTAAGGATAACACTCTTTCAAGGGTGGGGTTAATTTTGATCAACAAAAATACAACAATACCTGACATTTATATAATGCATATTGGCTTGCAACTTGCACGCCTCTGTCATTTCATTTGATCCTTACAACAAACTTATGAGTCAGCTAAATCACGTCTTTGAAGTTCTCCTGCCTTCTGTTTTCGTACTCATACTTGAGTTACTGGGAGCTCTATTCCCAGAATCACATAGGGTGTTCTGAAGGTGACAGCTTAACCCAAAGGCTTGTCTCTAATGATGAGAATTTCAAGCAGATTGGGATCAAATAGAATTTTCAATAACTGTGAAACTTCATTCCTTTGTCTGGTCTTGTCTAGAGATCTAAGTAAATTGCTCTTTTCAGGATTGAATAAACTTATTAGTCAATTAACCATTATATGTTATTACACTCCGCTCACCTATTGAGTGCTTCTCTGTCTCTCTGTCTCTCTTTTCCTCATTCAATCATTTGCTTACTCATTCATTCATTTATTTTAATCTGTGATCTTATCAACATAGGAAACTCTCAATAAATAACCCCCTTCCCCAGTGAACATAAATACCCACGCTTTAAAAGATCTGTGACTTCAGAGTTTTGGAGCGGGATGTTGAATCTCAAGTAGAGAAGGGAATAAACATTTAAATGTTTCTTCCAGGGTGACTGGAAATCTGCTAAGTTTTTTTTCCTATTTGTTTTGTTGTTGTTAGTGGTGGTTTTTACAAATATAACCGTTTTTTATATTTTATCCTGAGGTTAAATGACTTACACAACGACCATGTGTCTCGATGAACTGAGGTCAGCTTTATACTGACTACCTGTAACTGCCTAGAAACTGAACTCATAAAAGCCCAAGTAATTATCATGTAATGTTAGTGCATAATATAAGGGATGTAAGGAGATGGATCTTTTTCAAGCAACTTCTCTGAGAAGAGATCAGGAGCCACAATCACAGAGCAGTCAGGGAAATAATTGAAAGACAAGTTGACAAATTAGCCCTAAAACAACACAGTCTCACCTCCCATGTCAATGAGGAAATCATCTATGCACTAAGCTTGCCATCGTGTCACTTTCAGGATAGGTCATTTTGCAATAAAACAATGGGCTGTCAGCAAAGGCAATGGAGAGCTCTAAGCTCCATTAAACATGGCAAGCAAAGCCATTTGCCATCCCAGTGAAACTATTCTTTCCAGGGCAGAGGGGGAAACTCCCATTTTGCTTTCCTTGGTCACACCCACACTGCTGGGCATGGCACAAAACAGAAGCGTCACCTGCAAGTACAAAGATTCTCCTATTATCCTTTCTTTTATGCTACATCATCTGCAACAGCTCGGTATTAATTTTTCTTTGTCTCTATGCTGAAGAACAAACACATCCACCTATAAACACACTGAACTAAATCGTATTTAAATATATAATCTAACACATTTAGTGTACATATTTAGATCATATTTCCACATATATGATAGCAAGCAGATATTTAAAGGGAACTTAAAATATATGTATTTTACATGCCATATTTAATATATATGTATCTGGGTATATTTTATATGTACATATATTTATATGATATTTAAGAACAACACAGTTCTCTCTCCCAGTGTTATCTGAGGTAAACTTTAGTTAAGAGTGAGCTCACCCAATAGTCCTTGCCATTGGCAATGAACCAGTATAACCTAGAAAATACTTCTCTTCATGGCCAACAATTTGCTTAACTGGAGACTCTAAATTAGTCAAAGCGAGGAACCAGCTGTTCTCCGGTGTGCTCAGCATGGCAGGTCAAACTTAGCCTATTCCCAACTATGCAAACCATCTCTACTCACAATCTCCTTCTGATCCCTCCCCTCCTACCTGCTTCCTGATCATGTTCTCTATCTTTTTAGTCTCCTTGGCTGAATATTCTCAACTGAGCTATGGGTCTGTTTGGTTGGCACTCTAACAGCGTGAAGCCGTCTAGTGTAAGGATCAGTGTAACTCCCTAGATGTGAGAGGGAAAGCAATGTTCACAAGAACTACAAAGGACTATGGGTAGATCTGGGGCCCAAAGGAGTTTGGACAGAAGAGGGAAATGAGGAGAAAGAGAAAGATAGAAAGGGAAGGGGAGGAAGGAGGAGGGAAAAAGAAAAAGGAATGAATGAAAAAAGAAAGACAAAGAAAAACAGTGGAAAATGAAGGTAGAAGAGAGAAAAAGGAAAAAGGAAGGAAGCAAGGGAGAAATGGAAGAATAAGTGGGGGAAGGTAGGAAGAGAGAAAAACACTGACATTGGCAAAAACAATCAAATAAATTATAGATCTGTACATACTTTGGTGCTGTTTTCTTCTCTGTAAAATGAAATGGATTGAATATGCTATAAGATTTTTTTTTCAGATCTCAATGCATTATCCTTTAAAAAGAGGCATGGGGTGAGGAGAGACAAAGGGAAAAGCAATAGGAAAGGAATCAACAACTACATAAACTAGTCAACAATTACCTGCAAAATCCTTGATCCTTCCACTGGCACAAGGGTATTGAACTCCATTTCTGACCTTCGATGTGACTCACTAATGTCCCTTAAATATTTTTGCTACAATTTCTATGCTTTTAAAATAATGGAGGAAAAAATCATTTTTCATGAACATATTCTCAAGATAATAAAAATTGCATCTAGAATATAGCTTCATTGCCTTGACTGAGGGGAGAAGAGAAACAAAACTTAGCAAGTATAAAAAGATATTGCTTATTTCCCCTTATTCTTTATGATTCTGAACTCTATTTTTTCCTAAAAATGTCTCCAAAAATCCATAATAAAAAAAACTAATATGACTTGGACAGTTTGGGTTCTGGACCCAAGTTTAAAAAAAAAGAGAGAGAGAGAGATAGAGAGAGATTAGTTTTACTTAAGGGGAGTAGGGTGAGAAGGGAAGTGACTTTAGATTTCTCTTCCTGGAATTGCATGAGTGGGTACTTACTCCTTCTATGGATTTCATTCACCCTGAATTCTCTACTGGGATCTATATTAGGGTAAGTTTATAGCTTCATAGCACGTAGGATGCACACTCCTTTTAGGGCAGGGATTATTTCATGTTTGTAGTTGTACTCACAGAACTTAATATAGTCATTTGCAAGACAATGCATTTAATGACTCTTGAATATTTGGTTTAGAAGATGGAGATCATAGACATACAGAGAGAGTAGACAAGAGGCTGAATAGGACATCGATTTATGCTTGGAATGAGGAAAGTCTGAGTTAAATCCTCCGGCACTTGCTAATTATGTGATTCTGGACCAGTCACTTCATGTCTGTTTGCCTCAGTTTCTTCATTGGATTGTGGGGATAATACACCCAAGTCTCAGAGCTGTTGCAAGAATCAAATAAGATAATGATTGTAAAGTGCTTAACCCAGTGTTTAGCACATAAGCAGTATGTGAAATTGAGCCATGATGAATATTGGTAGATGGATAGATGATACATACACACATAGGTATCTTCATACCTAAAGATAGATCTTCTATACATAGAGATAGAAGTAGACATAGATATAAAAATACAGATAACATTGATAGATAGATAATACATACATACATAGAGAGATACATGGCTACATAGAAGGAGACATAGATATAGAAATATAAATAGTATTGATGGATAGATAGGTAATAGATACATACATAGAGAGATACATGGCTACATAGAAGTAGACATAGATATAGATAGATAGATAGTATTGATGGATAGATAGGTAATAGATACATACATAGAGAGATACATGGCTACATAGAAGGAGACATAGATATAGAAATATAAATAGTACTGATGGATAGATAGATAATACATACATACATAGAGAGATACATGGCTACATAGAAGGAGACATAGATATAGAAATATAAATAGTATTGATGGATAGATAGGTAATAGATACATACATAGAGAGATACATGGCTACATAGAAGGAGACATAGATATAGAAATATAAATAGTACTGATGGATAGATAGATAATACATACATACATAGAGAGATACATGGCTACATAGAAGGAGACATAGATATAGAAATATAAATAGTACTGATGGATAGATAGATAATACATACATACATAGAGAGATACATGGCTACATAGAAGGAGACATAGATATAGAAATATAAATAGTATTGATGGATAGATAGGTAATAGATACATACATAGAGAGATACATGGCTACATAGAAGTAGACATAGATATAGATAGATAGATAGTATTGATGGATAGATAGATAGATAGATAGAGAGATACATAGATTCATAGAAGCCAGGTACTGTGCTAAGTACTGGGATACAAGCAAAATGCAAGCAAAAAAACTTATATTGTAATGGAGGAAGAAAACACAGCTCTGGTAGAGGTTGAGAATGGGGAGGGTAGCCATGAAGGGGCAAAGAATAAATGTATGCAGAGTTGGGGGCTGAGCCAAGTTACAAGAAAATTTCCTCCTAAGGATTTATTGGGCAGGACTAAGAACTTTCCAATCAGAGGAGAAAGTCACAAAGGGAGAGCATTTCCAATAGGAGAAGCCAGTTGGGGTAGAACTGTAGAAGTCCGGAGAATCAGGAGCAGAGGTGGGATAGAAGGCATCTCCTTCCTCTTAGGGGAAAAATAAAATATTCTTCTTTAGCTGAGAACTGTAGATAAGGATGACAAGTAAAAGAATAAAAAGGCACAGCAACCATTTGGCCAGTGGAATAATATTTAGAAGTGATGATGTGTAACATTAATCATAAGACATACCAGAAATTATTTAAGATGAAGACATTGGCAATTCTATACTTTTGGAGGGGTGAGAGATCTTATATATGTTCCCTACCTATAGACATATCCCTTTTGTGTCTTTCCATAAATATCCCCTATGTAAGTTTATCTACCACCTAATAGTGTGTGTGTGTGTATATATATATATATATGTATATATATATATTTGTGAGTAATATATATATATGTATTGTGGGTAATATGTATATATATTATATATATATATGAGTAAATATATATATATGCATATATATATATATATATATTTCTAGCTTTTAGATAGATAGATAGATAGATAGATTGTAGGTAAGTATGACCCAGTTTGTGGGGGAAAATATTCTTCTGCTTCTTTTCTTATCATGCAGTATCACTTATTTTAACTGATTGTGCCTTCTGGCTGACTAATAAAAATACATATTACCTATGATTTTGAAAGAATGCAGACCCAGAATACCTTGAACCTGAAATAACTTTTCTGAAGTCTTTGCAAGAGAACTGGGGTTTCTCAGATGTCAAACAGAATGATCCATCCTCGTGAATTTTCACTCTAAAATGATTGAGACTATTTTCTTATAAAGAAGATTTAATTTTTAAATAATAGAGCAGGCTCATGGAAAAGAACTAATTCTTTGCTATCTTCTATTCTATTTTGAGCTTTGGCATTAACTGTGTCAAAACCCAAGCTTAATTACAGGATCTCTGGGGATTCAGAAGTCCCTCATCACAGGAACCTTTGAGTTAGCTGGATTTTTAGGAAACGAGAGGGAATGATTGTTAACAATTCCTATGAAACAACTATGGTGTGCTTTAGCAGAATCATACAGCACAGTCTAGGATTCAGAAACACTGAGACTAAACTATCAGGAAGCAGAACAATCACAACTCAGAGTTAGGTTATATGGTTATTGTGAAGCACTGTGATCAGAATTGGAAGTGAAATAGAAACTAAGAAGAGAGGAAATGAAAATCTGGTTTAAGTCCACAATCAAGAACATATGAGGTCAGTTAAAAGAAATAGAAAAAGGGCAGCTTGTCTGATACAGACAGAAATGGAGTATCAACAAAAAGGCATCTTGTGGCAGATCTTCCTCCCTGGCTCCCAGGGTAAAACCCATGCTGTGGATTAAGCTGATCTACTTCTCCAACAAGTCTTAGGAAAGTGATCAGCCTAAAGAATAAGAAATGATGCTTACTGCTGAGATTGCATTTGAGTGCATCAGGAAAAATATTATTTAAGAGGAAGGACTTTTATGTTCCTCACTTTGCATAGTACTTTTCATAGATGTTTATCTGTTCATATGTAATATGATTATAGTTTATATATATATATATATATGTGATTTTTAATTATAGAAAATTTCCTTCCACCAATAGAATTATTTAACTTTGAACCAGATCAAACTGGCTTGGGAGAGTCAATTGTTGAATTCTCAGTGTGAACATTTATATTTTGTAAATCCACAAAGCCTATACATTAGAACTTGAGTTATTGTTTGTCGATTTCTTTGTCTTAATAAAGTGATGGAGGAAAATGCTCATAATGCACATTAACCTTAAAAATATATCATGAGAAAAGATTTTTTACAAGTATATTTACCTGCATACAACTGAGCAGAAGCTAAATCAAGATCATGCAGAAATTACACAAACAGTAGTGTTAACTGGCTTATTGATTTAATTAGTTCATCCATGTATCTGTTACAGTTCTCAAGTTATTCACATAGTCCAAGTTCTGCCTTATAGAGGGTTTGGCTATTTATCTTACACTGGGAATGTATGAGCAAAGGGAGAATGATACATGATTTTGATGATAACGGTGATGAAAGATGGGTCTTTATAAATACTGGCAAGTCAAAAGAGATACCTAATTGTTTTTTTTTCCTAAAAAAAAATTTCCAGGTTATCAGGTATCTGTCCACAAAACAGACAAGAGAAATTGATGTGGCCCTGGATGGCCATTTCAAAACATAGGATACATCAGGCATCCAACACTAGTAACTTCAAGCCAATCAAACATTGGCAAATTTGGATTGTTTTATATTGATGTTCAAGCTTATCTACATGGACTAAAAGCTTACCCAAGCTGGCTTCAACTAAAAATGTCATCAATCCCAGCTGCTCACTGGTTAACAGAAACAGCAGTAACAGAAGGCCCTTTTTGGATGGTTCTTCTCCATAATATCAGAATCCAAATTTGCATGGCAAAGATGTTGGAGCTATTTATGTGTTGATTATTACAGTGCTGCAGTTGATTTTTTTCCCCAGCACAGTTTAAAATTATATTTAGAAAGACTGACATCATCTTTAAATATACAACAGAGTTTATATTTGATAGAGAGGAGTTGCTGAAGCACAGGCCACCTACTCAACTTCTACAATGAGGTAAATGTCATAAAAATTTCATGCTTAGGTATAGGGTAACATACATATTGGCAAAAAAAAGGACCCCCCTCACTGGCAGAGAGAGGTTTAAGGCTTTAGGAGCTCTGATTTCTTTTAAATTTTGCTTTTAAAAGAGACATAGCTCACTTGATCTGTTCAGTTTAGCAATAATGAACCAGGTAAACAGTGTAAAAGTTGCTTAGTCTCCCATTCTGAAACCTAGCCCTAGCTCCAATGCCCACCGTCAGAGAAACAGAGAAGCGAAGACTTAGAGCTGAAAAAGATCAAGGAGGCCGTTGAGGTCAGTCTTATTTTACAGGTGAGGAAACTGAGCCTCTGACAGGCTAAGTGACTTGCCCAGGATCTTACAGATAGCAATTGTCTGAAATGAGATTTGGGTCCATGTCTTCCTGTCTCTAAGAGCCATGTTTTCTATATCGTGACATACTTCCTCCTCTCCCTCTAATTCTTCTCTACAGCTGGGAGCAAGACGACTTATTTAGAACACAGCTGGATCCAAGGGTTGAGTTTCATTAAACACTGATGTCTTCCCTTCCTCCCCCCATAGTCGTACATAGAGAAGCAAAGAAAAAGCCCAGTTCAATTAAAATCATGCATTTTAGAGTGGGATAAAAGAGGCATAATAATGGGGGAAAACAGGAAATTCTTTGGGAGGTGGGATTGCAGCAAAGTCTTGGAGCAAATTAAGAGTTCCAAAAAGTGAAATTAAAGAGGGAATAATTCCATAAAATGAGGATAGCTTATGTAAAGGGACAAAAATAGGAGGTGGAATGTCTTCTTATGAGAATAACCAGTAGCCCACTTGGGCTGACAGGGTACATAAGGCAAACAAATACAGTTACCCCAGAGAGATGGGTTGGAACCAAGTTTTGAAGGGCTTTCAATGTGGGATAAACGTAACACAAGGTAGGATATGATAGAGGCAAAGAAAAGAATGAGACAAAACGTACAATTTGAGGAGGGAGAGGACATTTTCAGATGGAGGTGTCAGTAACAGCTTCCCACGGATGGCACTGGATCTGGATTCTGAAAGATTTCTAACAGGTGAAAATGTAGAGATATTTAGCAAGTATTCTCTGGTAAAATATTGTCAATGCAATTCAAAGAACAACTACAGTGTAGCTTGGCAAAGAATGTCCTATGAATTTAAGTTGCAAAGATAGATTGGAGTCAAATGTTGGGAGGTTTTATTTAATAACATTTCCGAGTCTGGCTAGACTTGGTAACTAGCTTGTTTTTTTTTTTGTTTGTTTGTTTTTTTTATATAGGTTATATGTGTTCTACTCAATTCATTAGAGAACTGATTCTTGTTCTTTTCATATTGCTGGGTCATCAAAGTGGGCTGCCAACATGTGCTTCGACATTGTCATGGGATCATCGCTCCCTTTTTAAACTCTCTCTCAACATTGTCATGAAGATCAAATGAGAAAATAATTATAACATGTCTTAGACATGTCCTTAATTTTATTCTTTATGTGTGTTTATGTATGTATGTACACACTTATATTAGCATAGACATAGATATCTATCTGCAGTAAAGCTATGTTAGATTTAAATCTTTGTAATAGAAAATTCGATTGGGAAGTATGAGTCTACGGTTTCCTTATTTTCCCCTCCTAATCTAAATTAGATGAATGAAAATTCTCACAGACAATGCATACCGTGCTATCTCAACAGATGACACTTTCTCCTCTTGTCCCTCACAACTTTCAATCCCCATTTTGGCCCTGATGTGATAAATTAATCATTAGCCTGTGGAACAGGCACTTAGACCTTGAGCAGAATCATGATTCCAAGGGAAATCCATATGACACCTGAGTTAGGATTCTACTTGGAAAGTTACAGGATTATTCATAAAACTCAACTTTAACTTGGTGATTAAGGACATTTTATAACCCTCCTCCTAGAATCTTCAGAATCTGTGAAATAAACTCTCATGTTCCATGGCCATCCCTCCATGAACATTTGAATCTCAAATATGGAAAGATCTTAAGTAAATGAGAATCTCATTTAAAAAGTTGTCTATACCAAAAGAGCTATAAAATAGTTATACTCTTTGGCACAGCAACAGCACTGCTAACTCCATATTACCAAGTAGATTAATAAAAGAAAAAGAGACATAATTGTATAAAATTATTTATAACAGTTCTTTTTTGTGGTAGAAAAAGATTGGACATTGAGGGATGCTCATCAATAAGGGAATAGCTGAACAAGTTGTGGTATATAATTGTGATGGAATAGTATGTGCTACAGGAAGGATGCTTTAAAAAAAACCCTAGGAAGACTTATATAAATTATGCAGAGTAAAGAGAACAGAACCAGGAGGATATTTCACAAGTAACAGCAATATTGTAAGGATGATCAGTTGGGAAAGACTCAACTACTCTGATCAAGAAAATGATCTAAGACCATTCCAAAAACCCCATGATGAAAAATGCTATCTCCCTCTAGAGAGAGAACTGTTGAGCTTTGAGTATAAATTGAAGTATATTTTTAAAACTTTATTTACTTTTCTTCTGTGTGTGTATTTTTGCAACCTGGTTAATATGGAAATACGTTTAGCATAATTTCACATATATAATCAATGCCATATTGCTCATCTTCTCAAGGAGTTGAAAAAAGAACGTTAAAAATGTTTTACATATAATTAGGAAATAGTAAGTAATATTTTAAAAAGAAAGTAATCCTTATAAAATACCACTATCGGTACAGTGATTAATAGCAAAATGGGATAAAGTGATTTTTATTTGTTGATTTGTTTGTTTTTTTAAAAAAAAAGATTCACCTTAAATGGGCACAAGGAAGACAGAGGGGGAAAACAAAGATGACTCTAATTTACTAGCTTCACAGTTGAGAGAAAGAGGAGAATCCTCAATTTACCAATCTGGTTTTTCATCCAATCAGGTTGTTTCAATTTTGTCTGTCTTTAATGAGCAATAATAGAAGCCTCTCAAAGAAAGTCCAGTTCTTTCCCGTTCCATTAAATAGCCTTTGCTCTGCTTGCTACTTTCCATGATATGACCATGTTCTCTTTCAACCATTCTTCTATTTTTGCTTTTGCTTCATTTCTGCTCTTTTGAATCTGCTATGATATCAACTCCCCTCCATTCCTTCCCTCTCCAATCCACAAAATTTTCATTAACCCTTGGAAGCTTGAGCTACATATGACCTTTTTTTTTTAATCACAGAGTCTAAAATATTCATACAGGTCGCAAGATTCATAATGCATTTCTTTTTATAGATGGAAATTTCTGTTTAAGCTTAATAGCAACAAATATTAAAGAAAAAAAATCACCATTTGAAGGATTCTGTCACTGCCATGTTTAATTATCCTAGACATCTAAGAGATGATTAGATGTTGCACTTTGCTGATTTTGACCATCTACACAATTTTCTTCGAAAATCACTTACCATGCGAATGGAAATAAAACTACAGCTGCAAGAGCTATGAGCAGTGAGATGACATTTTATTTTGCATGAGCCAATTGGCAAAAGTTCAATCATTATATGCATATGTGCTTGTGTCAAGCTTTTATGAAATTGCAATTTTTTACAATTGTTTCCTAAAATAGTAATTATATATACTACATATGTAGTATATAAATTGGATTTACAACTATTTTCATATTTCTTTAATATGAGTCAATTTTACACGAAAGTGAAAGGTAGAATTATTTTTCAATGTTTGCAAACCATAATTGTCCTCAAAGGCCTACACCAATACCTCATTATTATAGAAGAGATAAGTCTTTATGCTATACTCCTGGAACATTATGGTAGGAAGGACCTACCATGTTGGGAAGACTTAAAGTATTCTTTTGGGAGGGGTTTATTATTTCCAATGTCCAGCTTAGGCAAATATAGACAAATTATTATCATTGGCTGACCACTTGGAAATAAATCTCTTTGTCTAGAAAAGGTATAAAGAATAATTCAAAAAATAAAAGCTATAAAAATAATTTTTAAAATTTCATACGAGTTAATTAAATATATAATTTAATATTTGGTGATTTCAGTGTAAATAAGGGCATAGGAAAGAAAGTAATATAGTGTGGAAAATATAGTTTAAAAAAAAAGACCCAAGAGAGGCAAAGGCTTGTAGAATATATATAGAAGTCCATGAAATCATTATATATCTTATTTACTTTCTTCAAAAAAAGGAGACATTGGCCAAGTTGAGAACAAATAAAATCACAGAAAATGAAATTGGATCATACTCCAACTGAGAGGAAAACACCAATGTAACAGGATTAATATGTCATCTCTAAATCAGTAGTCTGGGTAGGGAGATCTTCAACTTGTTAAAGAAAATTATAAAATAAAAACTCAATTAGAAAACATTGAAATGAGTAGAAGGTACAATTGAAGTGCTCCAAGATGAATTATTTAAATAATATGATAAAAATAAAAATGCTAAAAAAAAACAGATATTGACATGAGGCATCATTATTTTCTAAGGATTTGATCAATGCAAATAAATACTTTTAAAAATTAGTACTTTATTAAAAATCTGTAAATATGTCCGCCAATTAATCATTCATAATTATAGACATATCACCTATTAGGGGCAGAATGAAGAGAGCAGACTGGACTATGTTTTAAAAGTATTTACTGATTAAAAAAAACCCTTTTAACATAACTTAAATTTTCTCATATACCTGTCTTTCTTCCACATCTGAGAGCTCTATTCCCTTTTAAAAAGGATATTTTAAAAAATGAAGAGGAAAAATAATAAAAAATTCATAGCATATATGTATATGTATATACCTCTGCACAAATACAACATATATAATACTTCCATGTATATGGTATGCATTTATGTTTACATACATGCTATACAATCCCCTAAGATGGAATTTGTGGACCTTTCACCTAAACAAAGAAAGAAGAGAGATATAGTCTCATAACTACTTTAGGATGATAATTAATTTTTGTAATTTTCAAATATACGTATTTTATTTCCTTGTGATTCTTGTTTTAATTTGCATTATTATAGTCATACTTGCTATTTTCTTGATTTTATTTACTTCACTCTATATTAATTTTATGAATCTTTCTATACTTTTCTGCGTTCATATTTGTCATTTCTTATAACATCGTAATATCCCATTATACCGTATTTGATT
The DNA here is from genome assembly GCF_048593235.1 of Sminthopsis crassicaudata. Taxonomy (NCBI): domain Eukaryota; kingdom Metazoa; phylum Chordata; class Mammalia; order Dasyuromorphia; family Dasyuridae; genus Sminthopsis; species Sminthopsis crassicaudata. Next base: position 11,465,970 of record NC_133622.1, read on the forward strand.
TAGTCATTCCATAAGTGATGGGTATCTGTTTCATTTCCAATTCTTCAGTACTACAAAAAAAATCTACTACTAATATTTTGAAGTATATGTGGACTTTTTCTTTATCAATGACTGGGAAGTATAAGTCTAATAAGTCTTTTAGATAAAAGCATACGGACAGTTTAATAATTTAATAACTTTAGTTGCATATTTTGTTTTCCAAAATGGTTGTGGTAATTTACAGCTTCACCCATAATGCAAGAAAATGCCAATCTTTCTACAGCCACTTTAACGATGATTATTCTTTTTTTGATCATCTTTGCCTCAAGGGTTGATATGTATTTCTCTTGTTATAAATGATTTTGATCATTCTTTCATAATTTTAAGTAATTTTCAGTTCTTTTAGGATTACATTGCTTTATAGTCTTTGATCATGTATTCATTGGGAAATGGTTTTTAGCCTTTTTAAAATATATGCACACATATGTGTGTATATGTGAAAAAAAAATATATATATATATAAAATCTCTTGCTTCAAAGACCCTTTGCTGAAGACTTTCCTCATTAATGGCCATGTCTCATTTCTGTATGAGGCATAGAGTTTTTGAGAGCTGGAGTAAAGAAAAAAATCTGGTTATTTAATTTTCAGCTTCTAAAGAGACAACACATGATTCTAAGCCCTCATCATGTCCCCAGAGGAAGAGAGAGACTCTTGGAAGAAGTGAACATATAGTTGTATACCTAACATCTTACTAAATCAGAGCCTTTGGAGCTTTACCCCTTGGGAAAAATCTAATTCTCACATAAGACACTTGGTCAAACTAATTTATGTTGGTCCCAATGAAAGAGCTTATTCACTCTGTATTGCCTTATAGATTCTCATGTTTGAAACTTTTGTACTTTGTTTTGCTATCCAGTTGGGTTATTATTTACACCATTGTTATTATCACAATAATTTTTATTATTATGACAATGGATCATTCTAAGTCTGAAAGATTGAGGATTATCATTATTTTACCTTTCAGTCTTGTTGCACACTCTGTGGTACCATCTTGGCAAAGATACTGGAGCAGTTTGCCATTTCCTTCTCCAGCTCGTTTTATAGGTGAGGAAACTGAGGCAAGCAGCGTTAAGTGACTTGTCCAGGGTTGTACAACTCGTTAGTATCTGAGGCCATATTTGAACTCAGATTGTCCTGATTCCAGACTTAGCATTTTATTAACTTTGTCTGCTCATTCCCTTCTTGAGGGTGGGAACTATCTTTTGCTTCTACTTATATTCCCACTATCTAACACCATACCTGACACATAGGAGATTATAAATATTGATTGAGTAATTTTGAAGAGTTTATTTTTATTTGTATTGATATAGTTCCTGGTTATCACTTAAGAGATGGACTCATAAATATTGTATAAACAATATAGTTATTTTGAATCAAATACATATTTCTTTATGCTGTGTCATTGGTAGTATATAGATAATTGATGATTTATTGGGGTTTATTTTAATCTTCCTCTTTGCTAAGTTTATTAATTCTTTTGACCAATATTTAGAAGACTAGGGTTAACTAGGTAAATCACCTGCAAAAATCCTTTGTCTATATTTTGTCTTTACTCTCAATTTCTTTTATTTGTTTTATTTTAATATGAGCATGTTAGCAAGTAATCATGGTGTTAATGGAGAACTTAATTTTTGTCTAATCTTATTAGAAAGACTTTCATTATATATTAATTAAATATAACATTGACCCAGGGTCATATTAAGAAAAAGTCTATTTATTTCTATGCTTTTAACAAAATAAATATTGTAGATCATTAAGTTTTATACATCGATTGATGTAATCATGTAATGTTGGTTGTTTGGGCTATTCATATGACTCATATATTTTTGTTTTCTATTTATTGATTTATCTATCCATCCAATCTTTCATTCTTGAGATGAATTGTATCTGGTTGTAAATCTAAATCTTGTTGATATGATGTGGTAGCTCTTTGATGATATTTAATTTATTTTCCCCCAAAATGCATTTAAACATTTTAAATGCATAAATAGAAACCTTACTGAAAGCTTAGGTTTAAATTTATACCTTAAGTACTATTAATAACTAAATAAATTTAAGCATATGTACACAAATACACATAAATTCAAACATGCGCATATATGTTTATATTTATATATTTGAGTTGAAATTCTACATATTGATGCCCAATAGGTTAGTTGTTACAGAATTTCCTTTAAAAACATTTCTCGAGGCTGTTCTCAAACATATAAAAACATTAATCTCCACACATTTATATTTGGCAGATTAATAAAAAATAAAGCAAAATCATAGTAACCTGAATGGTAAAATATAATGTTCTAATGCAATTCTGTCATACTTGGAGAACATTAGGAGGAGGTCCAGTAGTTAAACCACTTAAGGATTGCATTTTGTAATCTTCATTCAATCATAATTTAACATGACCCATCTCTACTTTCTGAATTTTCTCTGGTGCTTTGTTTTGCCTTCAATTTCAGGATAAGCAAGATCAATTAACTTGCTCCACATCTGAATGGTGAAATATAAATTTGTAGGATGAAAAAGATAGAAATGAACTTCGTAAAACTGGTAATATCTGTGTATACAATTTTTATTTGTAGCTTTTACTTTAAGCTAACACACAGCTTTAGCAGATCAAAAATATTGGTATAACTGTGCATAGACATTACATGGATGAAACAAACACGAGGCAATCTTTCCTGATCATCCATACCTCTTTACTAAGATCTAAAGTTTCTGTCTCAAAATATCCCAGCATTCTGTTTTTTTTTTTATTCATGACCCCTTTGACAGCAATTACTTCTCTTGTTAAATACTTTGTGGTTCCAACTCTCCCTCACATTGGTGGATTAATCCCCCCAAATAAGAACAAAATTATAAGCAGAATTCTAGGAGCAATGGCTGAAAATTTCTGGGTCTTCTAGCACTAACCGTCATGAGTCCCTATCAATAGATATTTTCCATAGACTATTAGCAAATTGTCTCAATTTGCTTTTAGCAAAAATACATACTAAGATGATATAGTAAGAACAGCTGATCAAAAATATCTTCCCACAAAAATATTTGATATAAATTATTAGGGGAATGGATATTAACTGAATCTAATTTAAAATTGGTCTTAGAATTAGAATATAGTTGTAGAATCTAGTTTAGATCTACATGTAAAGATCCTATGCAACCAAAATGCAAACTCAAGTCATGGTTATGAAAGTTTCTTTACTAGATCCATACCCATATTTTATATTTTTTAGTTCATAGGGTTATGTACTTACCTGGAAGCTGCTTCATCCATTTTGTCATTAATTTTTCCTTCTGTTTGTGTTTCTATCCTTCTGAATTGACTTCCTCTAATCCATTACCTCTGATAACATAGTCAATGGGGGTGCTGGCATAGTGTTTTGCTCCTTCTGGGATGGTTTTTCCCCTTTAATTTTCTCCCTGCTGAAGATTTAACCGTGTTTCTTCAAGGCTCACCTGAATCTAAAGACATAAGGAAACTAGACTGCTTTAAATTTTGACTTCACAATTCTTAAATGGATTTCTATCTTATACATAAATCCAAGACTTTGATTCTTTCAGACAACTACAGGATATTTCTCTCATTTAATATTTCTATCATCAATAAATAGCTTCACTTCCATTTAACAAATTGTTCCTACTTAGTTTCTATCTTTGACAGATTAATTAATTAAACAAAATACGGGTCTTCTATGTTTCTATTAATTGGAATAAGTGCAGTAATTTCTACCATATACATGAATTGCTTCCCATCCCAATTTCACTAAAAATAAATTAGGGGAATTGAGATATGTAGAAAAAGTTGATGAATTTCATTTCAAATAATGAAGCTTGGGAAAAGAGGAATGAAGTATCAATCAACCTTTGTGAGAAATAGATAGAAAATCAGTCACTTTATATTTATTGGGAGTATTAAATATAAGAAAAATAAAGATAAGAATCCCCCCCAAAATTTGTATAAAACAGATTATTAACTGCTGAGATAGAAAAATCATTATTATGGCAATATGTATTGGCCAGAGCCAGTAGAGTTTTCCTGAGCATCCATGTATCACTTAACCCTGAGAATCAATCGAGTATTTGATTGTCTAGTCTAGTATTCCCCCATGCTGGGGAAAAATGTTCTATGCTGAAAATATAGTGTGGACCAGTCTGAGCTGAAACCAGGTCTCCTTTGTATGTGATCCTGTGACTGGAGACTTTATTTAAGGCACAAATCCTCCCCTCCCACTCTAAACAAAATTTTGACCAATGTAGAAAAAAAATCCAGAGTTAGTATTGTGTACCCAGATTTCAGGATCGATAATAAAAATTTTATATGAAAGTCCTAGGTAACTTCCCCCCAATATCTCTTCTCCAATAAAGCTTATGATATCAAACCAACCCCAAACATGCTCTAGATCTGATCCTGGGATATCTTTAATGCAGAACTAAGACAACCCCTAAATCATGCTTATCTAGAGTTCAGAATCAATATCAAAGATATATGTGAGAATCTATATAAAGTAGCTTCTATTCCTCTTATGCATGAAGGAGATCATTCTGCATGCACGAGGTAATAGAGTTTGAATACACCCTTAATAGCTATATGATACTTTATTTTGATACTTTATTTATGATACTTTTTAGAGTCTCTTAATCTCTCTCAGGTTTATCTGTAACATGGAAATAATAATACCTCAGAGGTTTGTTGTGTGAATCCAATGAGATTATGCATATAAACTTCTTTGTGATCTTTAAAGATGATAGGATGATTTAATGTTAGTTATTGTTGTTATTGACATTATTATGGAGGAGAAAATCTTTTTCTTCTTCCATCCCAATCAATTGGTAATTATTTATTAAATTTCTAATATGATGTTTATTATTTATGTCCGAGAACTTGCCCTCACAGATTTAGCAACTTAATGAAGGAGATAAAGCTAAAGTGTAAAAGATACTTAATGAGCAATAGCAAGTAGCATATATAATCAACATTTTTACTACAGATTATTAGGCTATAGATTGAGAAAACGGAGACCAATATGGATTGTAGCAATCATAGAAAGATTATTTTAAAGATGGAACTTGAATTAGTTTTTTAAAAAATCAATATTATTTGAATGGGTATAAAGAAGTGGGAGGATTTTTCCAGGAATGTATGTGGGAAAAGCTTTGAAGAAGATAAGAGAAAATGGAATGATTTAAGTGTATTTGATTGGGAATTGTGAAAGAGGCATATTCTGAAGATTGGTGAACTCCAGTAAGATTGGAGACTTCTCTTTAGTAGAAGTATTAATCAATATTCTATCTCCTCAGCTTACTTATAAGACCCATCTTAGATAGTCCTGTCTCTTAAAGCTAACCTTTTGAAAACTTGGAAAATTCAATAGACTAATCCAAACAATTTCACACTGTTTGAAGGGAGTTTAAAGTCCACGCTATGGGTGCCTACTCTTCCATTTTAATGTAAAGAATATCATAAAATGTTTAATGGTTTTATAAAATAAGTGATCCATTCTGAATACCATTTCAGCTCCTTGGCAACCTAAAGGAGGAGCTTGATATGCCAGGGCTGAGCCTGCCATATGGATGAATAGCAACTCTTGTTTCTATGCTTTTTGGAGGTTTCCAAGCTGTCTTTTGGCATCTGTTCCGTGCATGCTCCATTGGCAGCCATTTCTGCACTGCTGAAAAGAAGAGTGAGAGATTTTTGAAGGTATTATTAACATTTTTCATCAATTAGAAAATGCATGATCACCTAATTGCTTTAACATATTCAAGATGGCCCACCTAGGAGAGTTGGAACCAGACGGAGACTTGTAGCTGAAAAATGCCTTCACCTCTGTTTAAGTTTCCAGTTGATACTTGGCAGGACATTAAAATAAAAATGCAACCACTGACAAAAATATCATTTTAATTGTCTGCCGGTTAAGAAATCTGCATATTTGAATGAATGATATGTTTCCTTAGCAAACTGAGAGAATTTAGAAATGGTGAGAGATTCCCAACTTAATGACCCTGAGGAAGTCTGGCCCAAAGCCACATTGGGAAGGAGGTTTATCTTCAGTGGCCATCTCGTTTTCTGGGCTCTTCTCCTTTGTTTGGTTGCCCATGCTCTCCCCCCTCCATGTTGTCATGTCTTCATTTTATTTCAGTTTCTTAGAAACCCTGCTAAACGATCCTTAACTTCCTCATCATCACTTCCCCTCCTACCACTGGCAAGAATACAATTATGAGCACATAATCGTACACATAAATACATACAGAGATCTAGAGCATCAAAGTGTAACCAGAAAAAAACAACAGCATTTTATCTAGAGAGACAGATTCTAATCATGATTTATCCACACTTTTTGGCAGAGGTGATCACAGTATGATAACTATCCATTAAGTCTGTTCCATCAACCTCTTAAACTGATTCTACACCTGAAAGAAAGAATAATACAAAAAGGGAGAAAGTGTTAAAATCTACCCAGTCCTCACCATCTCACCCTCCCAAAATTTATATAGAGACCAATTTTGCATGTTTGTACTGATACTCATTCTTAGACCTCCTTATCTCCTTTTTTTTTTCTGATCGACAGCCATCTGGCAACAAATAATTTACCTCTCGCTTTGTACCTTTATATTAGCTATTGGCAAAGGATTCTGTGTGGAGCTGTCTCTATCAATGATGGATACCTGTGTCAGTACTTGAAAGTTACTAACAAACATTGCCATGATTCCCAATAGCATAAAAGGTACAAAACAAAGAAAAATTGTGCATAAAACACTGGACTTGAAGATAGATGGGCTCGGGACTGATTCTTGGCTCTCACGATGACTAGCTTTTTCTTCCCCATTTACTTGCATCCCCAGGGAAATGTTAGTCCCTGGATGTCTGGGACTGTTTTATTTTTGTCTTTGAATAATGATTATTGGTGGTGATGATGATGATGATGATGATGATGATGATGATGATGATATTGATGATGATAATAGCATTTATAATATAATAAGGTCAGCAAAACATTTTACAAATATCTCATTTTATCTTTACAAATCCTTGTAAAATAAGTGATATTATTATTCCCACTTTGCAGAGAAGGAAACGGAGTCAGGAAACAATTGAATAACTTGCTCAAGATCACAGATCTAGTAAATGACTGAGGCTGGATTTGATTTCAGGTGTTCCAGACCTCCAGTGCTCTATATACTCAGTTTAGCCCAATAATATGCACCTACTAGGTAACATATTTAAGTCACATAAATTATCTACTTTTCCTTTTTCAACTATAATACAGATATATGCATGTCATACGTATCTATTTCCTAGGACAGCTACTGTGGAAAAGTACAATAATGTGTGTGAAATAACTCCTCCTTAACATGATTATTAGTCATCACCAATACAACACTCTGATTCTAATTACCTGAAAAGTAGGAAAATAGAATATCTAAAAGCACATAAATAGGTGCAAATTGATTTAGGTTTGGACAGACCTAGAGAGCTCATCTAGTTTCATATATGATTTTAAAATGAGAAAACATTCATAAATGAAAATAAACTTTCCCAACGTGATAATAAGAGATAGATGCAGGATTCAGACCAGGGTTCTATAATGGAGCCAAATCTAAGATTTTCCCACCTTCCTCCCTTTTCCCTTCCCCTCATTCTTTGGTCTCCCTCCCTCTCATTTTCCCCACTCTATTCCCCTCTCTCCAATGCACTCACACAGAGAAAAGGCCACTTTCTCCAAGAGATCCAAAAGCACTGATATCAATGAAAACACACATTAGTTTCCTAATAGAAAGCATGCCTTGTCTTTAGTGTGCCAGTCAATGGGCAGGATATTTGTAAGGCTGGCCCTGTACATAGAATAACTGTCTCTTCTAGTCAGTCCTGATGAAGCACATATGTTTAAAATATAGGAGATATTCCCCGTCAACTTTTCCCACATATCGCCATAATCATTTTTCTTCCAAAGAGAGCACCTGGATAAAAAAAATAATAATAATAAGGTTCCCCTACTCATTCATTCATTCACAAATTCATTTCTTTCTTTCTTTGTCTCTCTGTCTCTCTGTCTGTGTGTTTTTTTTAATTTTACTGAATTCAGTGGCTAGAGGTGGGCCTCCAGGTAAGGACATATTCCTTCATGGAATGTTTTAAATGAATATCAGTTTGGTTTTTAACTGTCTGGAGGTATCCTAAGAAAAGTGATGCATTAGCAGAAAAGACATTATTGATATCCAAATGGGTTTAGTAGAAATAACAATTGGTCACATTTATATAGCATTTTAAGGTTTGCAAAGTAATAACTATATTATCTCATTACAGATAAGAAAATTGAGTTTCAGAGGAATTAACATGTCTTGAATGAGCTTTCTAGGTCATTTTGAGGTCTATAGTTGTTATATGAGGATTGATATGTCAGTCTTATACGAGAGAGTAACTTTCTAATATGCAATTCTAGATACAAAGTCTATGCTAAATTTAATTTACATTAAATTTTGCAAAACTTAGTTGATGGGTTGCAAAATTTCTCCCTTTTTCTTCCATAATAGGCATGGATCACTAAGAGAGGTTCCTTAAAAATAATTCTTTTTTTTAATCATAGTGGTATTCTAGTCCTGAATTATTCTTCTAAGCCAATTATCAGCTACTTCGTTGTCAATGTGCTATTGACAGAATTCATGCATAGGGAATGCATAAGGTACTTTTGCTTCTACTTTTTAGTTTTGCAGAGATTGCCCATGGAGATAAAATACTATCAATTATCTTGAACAACTAAAATAGAATGTTTCTAATATGCATTATGATGGGTTCTGTCTGATTAATATCACAGTTGTTTATTTTCTAATGATCTTTCCATAACTGTTCTTGTTTATTTTATAATTCGGAAGGTGCACATCAGTTCTCACAATGTGGGGGTATTGAGTGTTTTGGAAATCTTATTGCCATAAAGTTTTGACATCGATATACCAGTAAGACTCTTCACATAGTCAGCCACAACTTTCTCACTGATAACTGTCCAGTAGGATTCCAATGTATTTGTAAGCTTTGACTTCGTCCATTAATTCTATTTTGACTCTGCATTCTAGCTCCAAGACTTGCCTAGTGATATGTTGAGAATTTTTGAAATAAGGAAACAAACCTCTCTTATACTATCTGCCAAACACATGCTAAAAGAAATACTATCCTATTCTCAAGGAACTTACATTTGAACACAGCACAATAAAGGAAGTTGAAAAGGAAGGGAATCTGAGGTGCGAAGAATAATGTCCAAGAGGCAAGCTTCTAGAGTCCAAAGGAAGTCAGGAACAGAGTCAGGAAGAAAATAAAGAACAATCTTGACTCAAGCACAAAGTAAAAGCTAGAGCAGACATTCAGCAAGGGAACTGGGAAGGCCTTGTGAAAGAATATCCCATAATTCATGGGCTGTAATAAGCTATTCTAAGGTGTACCAGGTACCAGACATTGACTATCAAGATGAGACAGCAGTAGAGATATACATCCAGTGTATATCTGGGAGGAGAATTTTTATACTTATTGAAACCAAACATTAATTTGAAATATTAGAGAATGTTCCCTTGAAATGAAGAAGCTGTTTCATGTGTTTTTTTTTTCAGTATTACTTCATAGATTTATGTTATCTCTCTACGTCAAACAATTAAGCAGATATTTTAATTTGGTCTTCCTCTTTAACAAGGAATTGATCCTTAGTTATATTTTTAGAGAGATGATAATGAATTTAAAGCTAGGTGCAGCCATGGTGAGCTTAAACGATGTCCTTGATAAATGTCACATTTTGTTGCAAGTGTTCTCAATATCATTGTTTTGGTGACATTTTAAAAAGAGGGTGAAAATTTTCCATATAGAAATTGTCTTCTCTCATTCTCATTGAATTTGGGTTTCTCATTATCATAGAGTCTAATATTATTATTTTGATGATTGTTGTTTTTATTAATTATATAATCATCAAAATCCTTGGATGAGGAATGGCAAGAGTCTGAATTTTTTTTTTTAGTTTTTATGGATAAATAGTGGGTGGAAGAAACAGCATCCTTCTATGGCATATTAGTTTGTTGTTTTTCTCTCCCCCAGTCTGTTTAAAATGAAAAAGGGCACTTGAAACACAACTTACCAGAGAGTAATCTGAGCAGATGGGAATTATTTAGGTAGGATAAGGAACATATATTTTCCTTCCCAAGTTATACTGTTATAAATTTTCACCCCCTAGCTCCTCAATGGTTCCCTACTTTACCACTTTCATTCCTTAATCTCATTTCCTCTAGTACTAATTAGCTGGCTATAAGTGGCTTTCAGCATGAAATATTTCATATTAACAACTCAGCATCAGATGAAAATGGGAAGTCAAAGGGCTGGAATTTACTACCAGGTGTTCTGCAAAGAATATAGGAGGTTTTATAGAAAACCCACAAAATTCCTCAATACCTTGCAAAATCTACAACCCACACTATCAGAATGTAATGGATTTAAGCTGAGGATCCTATAAAAACCACACTGAGAGGAGTTTACTCTGATAAAGCCTGTAAGGGGTATATTCATACCACAGGATGTTGACATTTGAATGGTAGCCATAATTAAAAGTGGAGTTTACACCTCATTAAGATAAATTGAGGAAATTCACACCTTTCTCCTGGTGCTAATGCCCGTATTTCAGGATGTGAACTTAGAGGGATGAAGTTGATATTGCTGGGAAAGCTGAACTTCTAACTGAAATAAAAATAAGAAACTCTGATGTAAAAAAAAAAAAAATTAGTCCAAGTTTCAAAAGTGTTAGGATACACTCAAAGATCAAAGTGTAAAGTCATGAGCAATGTCAGCTTCTGTGAAAAGCAGATTAGGTCTTTAAGATGGGAAACATCTTTTTTGGGGTTTCTTTGCCCCCTTGTGCTGATTCACATAAGTGATCTTGGAGGAATCACTTTTGATGAGAACATCAAAAGCAAGAATAAAAGAATAAGGACCATACAGGGAGAATGACAAAAGGCTCATTGCCTAGATTAGAGCTTGACTACTCACCATCAAGGAGAAGAAAATTTATAGATAATATTATCAGTAAAGATGCTCAAACTCCTTTAAGGAAGTGATGGGAAATGTAAAGGATAGAAAAAAAAAGAAAAGAAGACTTAATAAAACAATCAAGATACATACAAGTTGACAAGAAGGGCAATTTTGATAACATATTGCAAAATTAAATTTATATATTTTTTAAACTTCATATAAGAATCTAGTTTACAAAAAATTCTCTTTATTCTTTAAATATTAAAATGTTTATTGATTATTTAAATTAAGTATGTTTCATACCTTATCCAATTATATGTAAAAAAATTAGCATTTATTTAAAAACCCTTTGGGTCCCAGGTTCTCTCTTTTCTACCCTTCTCCAATTTCTTGATAAAAGAAGTAATATGATATAATTATATGGAAAATATTTCCATATTATTCATATTGCAAATTTGAAAAAAAGTATTATCAATTATGTTGTTATCTCTTATAGAAATGAAGCCTTTATCAGAGAAAATTGTAGAAATCTTTTCTGTTTCCCATTTCCCTTCTAATTTTGGCTGCATTCATTTTTTGTTGTTTTTTTCCAAGATTTTAAAATTTTAATTTATTCAGAATTATCCATTTTACTTCATGTGATCCTCTATCTCTTGCTTTATTGTAAACTTTCATTTCTCTGTACTACAGTGTAGTACTTCTCTATACTTCACTATACTATAGTACATTTTTCTATACTCATAATTAACATGATATCAACTTTTATGTCTAGAATTTACCCATTTTGATCTTATTTTGATATATAGATGTTGTTGATCTATCCATAGTTTCTTCCAAACATCTTTTCAGTTTGTTTTTGGCCATCTGTTTTTGGTCAAATGGTGAATTCTTACCACAAAATCTTGGATCTCTGGGTTTACCAAATACTAGATTACTATATGGTCATTTACTACTGTGTGTTGTGTACCTAACCATATCCACTGATTCATCACACTATTTCTTAGCTAGGATTAGATTGTTGGGAATTTTTGTTGTTAAGTGCTTTTTTATAATATAGTTTGAAATCCTAGTACTGCTAGGCCACTTTCCTTCACTTTTTTCACCTTGATTTTATTGATATTCTTAATCTTTTATTCTTGAAGATTTTTGTTTACGATTCTTGCTTTCTCAATAAAATAATTCCTTGTTTGGTAGATATGGGAAAGAATAAGTAAATTAATTTAGGTAGAATTGTCATTTTTATTATATCAGTTTGGCCGATACTTAAATGATTAAATTTTTTCCAATTTTTTTTGGATCTGATTTTATTTAAATGAAAAGTATTGTGTAATATTGCTCATATCATTCCTAGGTTTGCCTTGGTGGTTGGCTCCCTAGTATTTTATTTTGTCTGAAGATATTTTATTGATTTATTTGTCTTGTTTTTGTTTATTCGTTTCCATGTTAGTCTTGTTGTGAAAGAAAATACTGACAAAAAAACAGGACAAATAAAATAAAGAAAATGTGTGCTTCAGTCTTCACTTAAACACTTTCAGTTCTTTCTCTAGAGATGCACGGCATTTTTCTTCCTAAGCCCTTCAGAATTATCTTGGGTTCTTGTATTGCTGAGAACGGTTAAGTCATTCATAGTTGATGATCCTACAATATTGATATTACTGTGGACAGTATTTCTTTGGTTCTGCTTATTTTTCTTTGCACAGATTCATGTAAGATTTTAGAAGTCTTTCGGAGAGCCATCATCTTTTTTGAAAACACAATAGTATTCCATCATAATCATATATAATACCTTTGCTTGTTCAGCCTTTTGCCCAATTAATGGACACCCCAAATTCCATATCTTTGTTCCCCCTAAGAGATATTTATTTAGATATAGATATAGATATAAATATAGATATAGATATAGATATAGATATAGATAGATCTATTTCTTTTTCTTAAATTCTCTTTGGGATATAGATATGGTAGTGGTATTAATTGGTAAAAAGTTTGCATGGTTTTTTAACTCTTTGGGCATAGTTCCAAATTGCTTTACAGAATAGTTGAATCAGTTCATCACTTTATCAACAGTAAATTCTCAATTTGCCAACTGCTTCTCCAATATTTGTCATTTTCCTTTCCTGTGATATTAGCCAATCTAATAGACTTATTTTAACATATATTTCTCCAATAAATAGTAGTTTACTACATTTGTCATATAATTGTAGATAGCTTCGACTTATTTGTTTGAAAACTGCCTGTTTATATCCTTTTACTATCAATAATCAATAAGGGATATTTTTTATTTCTAGAAATTCTGTAATTTCTGTAAATAAATAAATTTCTATAAAAATAGAGAACTGGTTGTCTAAATATTTGAGACATGAGGTCTTTATCAGAGAAATTTGCTGTAAATTTTTTTCACAGTTATGGATACTATGCATTTCCCTCCATCTTATTTCCCCCTGTTTAACACACTCTCTAGTTTTACTCTATCCATTTTCAAGTGTATTGCTTCTGACTCTTACTTTCCCTAATCTGCCCTCCCTTTCATTATTCCCCTCCCCTTATCTTATCTTTCCCCTACTGCTATTTTCTTACATGGTAAAAGAGATTTTTAAAAACAGCTGAGTGTATATATATACATATATATATATATATATATATATATATATATATATGTACCCTATTTGAGCCAATTCTAATGAGAATAAGGTTCATGTGCTCATCAACCTCGCCCATCTTCCCTACCTCTTTTTTGTCAGATAATTTCATTCTACCTTTCTCTCTCCTGTTCTACCAGCACATTTGCTTTTCTCAACACTTATTTTCTTAGATAATTATCATAACATATTCAGCTCATGTTCACGTTGCTTTGTCTGTGCATACTCCTTCTAACTGTCCTAATAATTTTTAGGAGTTACAGGTATCATTTTCCCATGTAGGAATGTAAATAGTCCAACCTCATTGAATCCCTTAAGATTTCTCATTTCTGTTTACCTTTTTATGTTTCTTTGGAGTCTGGTGTTTGAAAGTCAAATTTTCCATTCAGCTGTGGTCTGCACAGAAGAAATTCTTGGAAGTCCTCTATTTCATTCAATATCCATTTTTTTCCCCTGGAGGATTATGTTGAGTTTTATTGGATAGGTGATTCTTTGTTGTTAACCTAGCTTTTCTGCCCTCTGGAATATCATATTCCAAATCCTAAGATTCTTTAGTGTAGAAAGTTCCAAATCTTGTGTTATTTGGACTGGTTCCACAATATTTGAATTGTTTCTTTTTGGCCACACACAATATTTTCTTCTTGACCTGAGGGTTCTGGAATTTTGTTATAATAATCCTAGGAGTTTTCATTTGGGGAACTCTTTCAGTTGGTGATTTTGTGATTCTTTCAAATTCTGTTTTACCCTCTAGTTCTAGAATATCAAGGCTGTTTTCCTTAAGAAGGTCTTAGAAAATCAAGTGTAGGCTTTTATTTTGATCATAGCTTTCAGCTAATCCAATATATATATATATTTTTTTCAACTTTAATCTTTTCAATAATAGTTTATTTTTCCAAATACCTACAAAAAAATTAGCATTCTTTTTTTTTTTTTTTTTTAAATTTTTTATTTTATTTTATAATTATAACATTTTTTGACATTACATATGCATGGGTAATTTTTTACAACATTATCCCTTGCACTTACTTCTGTTCAGATTTTTTTCCCTTCCTCCCCCAACCCCCTCCCCCAGATGGCAAGCAGTCTTATATATGTTAAATATATTACAGTATATTCTAGATACAATATATGTGTGTAGAACCGAATTTTTTGTTGCACAGGAAGAATTGGATTCAGAAGGTAAAAATAACAGTTTACATTCATTTCCCAGTGTTCCTTTTCTGGATGTAGCTGGTTCTGTCCATCATTAATCAATTGGAATTGGATTAGCTCTTCTCTATGTTGAAGAAATCCACTTCCATCAGCATACATCCTCATACAGTATCATTGTTGAAGTGTATAAAGATCTTCTGGTTCTGCTTGTTTCACTCAGCATCAGTTGATGTAAGTCTCTCCAAGCCTCTCTGTATTTCTCCTGTTGGTCATTTCTTATAGAACAATAATATTCCATAACATTCATATACCATAGTTTACCCAACCATTCTCCAATTGATGGACACCCATTCATTTTCCAGCTTCTAGCCACTATGAAAAGGGCTGCCACAAACATTTTGGCACATACAGGACCCTTTCCCTTCTCTAGTAGTTCCTTGGGGTATAAGCCCAGTAGTAGTATGGCTGGGTCAAAGGGTATGCACATTTTGATAATTTTTTGGGCATAATTCCAGATTGCTCTCCAGAATGGTTGGATTCTTTCACAACTCCACCAACAATGCATCAGTGTCCCAGTTTTCCCACAGCCCCTCCAACATTCATCGTTATTTGTTCCTGTCATCTTAGCCAATCTGACAGGTGTGTAATGATACCTCAGAGTTGTCTTAATTTGCATTTCTCTGATCAATAGTGATTTGGAACACTCTTTCATATGAGTGGAAATAGTTTTAATTTCATCATCTGAAAATTGTCTGTTCATATCCTTTGACCATTTATCAATTGGAGAATGGCTTGATTTCTTATAAATTAAAGTCAATTCTCTGTATATTTTGGAGATGAGGCCTTTATCAGAACCTTTAACTGTAAAAATTTTTTCCCAATTTGTTACTTCCCTTCTAATCTTGTTTGCATTAGTTTTGTTTGTGCAGAAACTTTTTAATTTGGTGTAATCAAAATGTTCTATTTTGTGATCAATAATGGTCTCTAGTTCTCCCTTGGACACAAACTCCTTCCTCCTCCACAAGTCTGAGAGGTAAACCATCCCATGTTCCTCCAATTTATTTATGATTTCGTTCTTTATGCCTAAATCTTGGACCCATTTTGATCTAATCTTAGTATGTGGTGTTAAATGTGGGTCCATGCCTAGTTTCTGCCATACCAATTTCCAGTTTTCCCAGCAGTTTTTGTCAAATAATGAATTCTTATCCCAAAATTTGGGATCTTTGGGTTTGTCAAAGATTAGATTGCTATTTTTATTCACTATCTTGTCCTGTGAACCTAATCTATGCCACTGATCAACTAGTCTATTTCTTAGCCAATACCAAATGGTTTTGGTGACTGTTGCTTTATAATATAGCTTTAAATCAGGTACACTTAGACCACCTTCCTCTGACTTTTTTTTCATTAGTTCCCTGGCAATTCTCGACCTTTTATTCTTTTATTCTTTTATTCTATTTTTATTTCTATTTATTTCTATTTATATTTATATTTATTTCTATTTATTATTTTTATTCTATTTATTTCTATTTATTATTTTTATTCTATTTTATATATATCTTTTTATTCTTTTATTCTATTAAAAGTGTAGGCTTTTATTTTGATCATAGCTTTCAGCTAATCCAATATATTTTTTAAAATTATTTCTCCTGAATCTATTTTTCAGGTCAATTATTTTTCCTATAAAATATTTGAAGTTTTCTCTGCTTTTTTTTCTTCTTTTTAAAATGTTATTGCTTTTTGATGTCTCATAAAGTCATTAGCTTCCATTTTCCAAATCAAATTTTATTGAATTATTCTTCAGTGAGGTTTTATACCTCATTTTATATTTGTTCAAATTTAGTTTTCAAAGAATTCTTCTCTTCAATGAATTTTTGTAAATAGCTTTTCCCCCCATTTTGCTAATTCTGATTTTCAAGGCATTCTTTTTATTGACTTTTTGCACCTCTTTTACCATTTGGCCTATTCACTTGTTTTTGTTTTTGGTGTTATTTTCTTTGATATTTTTGTGCCTCTTTTAATAAGCTGTTGGATCCTGTTTCTTGATTTTTTGGAATCATTTTCATTTCTTTTCCCATTTTTTGCTCTACCTTTCTTATTTAACTTTAAAAATACTTTTTGAACTCTTCTATGTCATATTTTTCTTTGAGGTTTTTTGAATAACAGTTTTGAATTTGTTGTCTTCTTATTTTTTTTAGCTTCTCTGCCCTTTTAGTAATTTTCTCTAGTCAAGATCTTTCTGTGCTTTTTGCTCATTTTCCCAGTCTATTTGTTTACTTTTAACTCTATGCTAAATATGATTCTGCTTCTGGAATGAAATGTATATTGTCTTAAGCTTTAGGTTTTTGTGCACTTATTTGCAAAGATAATTCTGGGGACCTTTAGTCTTTCATGTTTTCTTCTAAGGTGATGTGATCTAGAGTGTATTTATATTCTCTTGGTAATGGTAGAATTACCATTCTAGTTTTTTGACTAAAGGTCAATGAGTGACTACTTTTTTGCATTAAAAAAACAAAGTTAAAAGTGGAAACATCACATTTTTCCATATGATGATAGAACATGGCTGTCACATGTTAGGCAGTTTTACAAATATGTACTAGGCCAACTCTGTACCCTTAGACCACTTAAAACCTATTTAAGGATATGAGAATAACACATAAATACTTTATGACATTCTCTAATGAGAGAAAAAACTGTATAATCTCTCATACTATAAAATATTACAAGAGTTCAGGGAAGATTGAGATCAACCGTGGCTAATATATGAGTTGTTATTGTTTGTCCTTCTTTTTAAGGGAGAACAATGACATTACAATCCCAGAGTCAGGTTGTATTCAGCTGAGGAGAATCTACCCAACCTGAATTCAGAAGGCACCGACACAAGTCAGGACGTGTTGTCTCTAAAATTTTGAATTTGCCCAGCTCAGGTTTCCTTTGTGCTTCTGAAATTCTGTGATTCCCTTGTGCTCATGGAGTACAGCACCTTTTTATGTGCCAATCCCCCCTCGTCTCACGATTGATACTGAAGGTCCTCAGATAGACACTGGGGAGATCCCTCATTTGTGATCGCCATGTGAACACTTGTTCTGTGAAGAGTTCTCTGTAAAATAGCCTTTGTGATAGCATGTGTTTGTCATCCAGGGTATGTGACCAGTCCATCAGAGCTTGGCTCTAAAGTAAAATTTAAATGGTTGGCAATTAAGCTCAAGAAAGGTCCAAGACCTTATCATACCAGGTGATCTTCAGAATCTTCCAAAACAATTCAAATGAAAGTGGTTCAGTTTTCTGACATTTAGCAAAAGGTACAAGGAGACGGAAATTTATACTGCACCTTAAACTATGAGCATACTTTGGTTAGGTGGGGAGAGCATGAGAGATTGGGGCAATACCATTGAGAAAGTACAAAGACAGAAAGGAGCGTGTTATACTCAGGCAACAATTAAGAGACATTTGTAACAGAAAGCTTTGTAAAGGCCTTCTGCTTTTCTTTCTATACTACATATCCTAGTGATCCCGTTATTTTCTGCAGGTTCATTTTTTATATCATGAATCTCATGTCTGTATTTCTAACCAGAGTCTTTTATGAAATTCAATTTCATGGCTCTGACTGTGTATGGGATAGTGGAAACTGGATGTCCCTCAGGCACCTCAAACTCCTCAAGTCTAAAACAGAATTCATTATCTTTTCCTACAAATTCTTTTCTATTCTAAACTTAACTATTATTATTGATGGTCCCATTACCACTTAGACTCTCAGTATTCCAACATTCGTGCCTTCTTCAACTTCTTATTTGCACTTTTTGTACATATCCCCAAAGTATTTGACTTTTCCAATACACATCTCCCTTCCTTACACTCTGCAATTCATTGAAAACAGACTTCTTCCTGTTACATATAAAGGATGCTCTAATTCCTTTCTGCTGACTCTCCTGTATGTTCTTCCTTTCCATCTCTGCCATTTCATATCCTTTTAAGATTCAACTAAAATGTTGCCTTACTTTCATTAGCCACTTACAACTTCCAACATATTGTTCCTTTTATTCATAAATGTTCCTCTTTACTTGCATTTATTTGCATTCCTCATTAATATATGAGATTTTTGAAAGAAAGGACCATTTTTTGTATTTTTCCTTTTCTTTTTATCCTCTAAGGCTTATAGCTGACTATCTGGCACATACTAAGTGCTTAATAAATTCTTGTTAATTTATTGAAAAAAATCAACTGGGGGCAGCTAGGTGGAGCAGTGGATAGAGCACCAGCCTTGAATTCAGGAGGACCTGAGTTCAAATCTGGTCTCAGGCACTTAACACTTCCTAGCTGTGTGACCCTGGGCAAGTCACTTAACCCCAGCCTCAGGGGAAAAAAAAGAAAGAAAGAAAAAAATCAACTTATTCTTGAAGCATCAAATATGGAAATGTATTTAGAAAACTTGGACAGATATAAAGTGTTACATGAGTGTAAGTTGTTTATATAAGAGAAACTAAGTAGGCTTATAGACAGCTTGGGTTGGGGGGGGCAAAAATATAAATAATAAACTTGGGGGGAGAAGAGAGAAAACACTTTAAAGAAAGAGTACCATTCTGTTTCTCTGATTTTTTAAGATTGGGTTTCAATAAAAGGGATATGACCACATATATTCACATATATCTCTGTACGTATGATTATATGGTAGAAATGCACATATTGAAAAATGATAATTACATAATATGTTCTGTGCATTTATAATGCCTAGATCTCTATATATGTTTAAATTGGCTTATTTTAGACATGTCTATCTATATAAGTGTAGCTCAACATAGGCTTGTCTAAATGGAATGCCTACCCATATGTATATATAACTGATAAACATATCATTTAGATATACATTTATAGAGATGTGTATGCATTAAAATATACAATACATATAATTGTCATTTCTAAATATGTATATACACATGTCTATGTATATGTATGTGTGTATATAATAAAAGTATGCAATTGTATACACATTCCACTTATAGAAACCTAGGATAAAACATCTGAGAGCTAAACATCATCTACCCTTTTTAGAATAGTCTTCTTTTCTGCCTGTCTGTCTTCCTGTCTCTCCCTTCCTTCCCTCCTTCTCTCCTTCCTTCCTTCCTTCCTTCCTTCCTTCCTTCCTTCCTTCCTTCCTTCCTTCCTTCCTTCCCTCCTTCTCTCCTTCCTTCCTTTCTTCCTTCCTTCCTTCCTTCCTTCCTTCCTTCCTTCCTTCCTTCCCTCCTTCTCTCCTTCCTTCCTTCCTTCCCTCCTTCTCTCCTTCTTTCCTTCTTTCCTTCCTTCTTTCCTTCATTTCTTCCTTCTTTACTTTCTTCCTTGCTTCTCTCTCTCTCTCTCTCTCTCTCTCTCTCTCTCTCTCTCTCTCTCTCTTCTCTCTCTCTCTCTCCTACAACCATAAAACAAGTTTTCATAGCTTAAATTGCTGGAAATCCTAAGATAATCTTACTTTAATATGTACATGTTGAAAAACAATATATATTAATGTATATATTCATATATATTTCATATATATTAATATGTGAAACATCCATGTATCCACTATAGATAAGTGCCCAAAAAAAGAACTTTTTACATGATAATCTGTGTCTACAAGTGGGTTTGGATAGATTGATATGAAGCTATTCTACTGAAACTGTTAGAAATACTTGAAAAACCAATAGTGCAGCCTTTCTATGATTGAACATATTATTTCCATCTTGGGTCCTGCTTTGCTTCTTGCTCCCATCTACCTAATTAAATCCTGCAAATATTTCAGACATTAGCTCAAGTCCTGCCTGTTATACAAAGCTCTTCCTGACTTCTCCAGGAACTATTGCTCTCTCCTTTCCGTGCTTATTTCCATTAAAATTCCAGTGTCTATTGTATACTGCCATATTCTTTCAAGTATTTCATATGCCATTGTCTCTGATTGTTAACTCTTTGTGTGCAAAGACCATATCAAATACTATTTTTTGTATTGCCATAGGTTACACATGTAAGAGGTTGACAGTCATAAATGCTTGGTAAATGCTTGGAAGATAAGAAACAAATAAACAAAAACATACAGCCTCCCCCAAAGAAAAGCCTTGATATTTTTATCATATTTATATGTTTTATGTGTACATGTGTTTATATTATTGTTGTTTTGTATGTTACCTTTGTCTTCTGATAAACATTTTTTTTATTTTTTAAATCATTTTAAGAGAAATAAATCTGTAAAATAAATCTATTACATTAGAATAAACCTATAAAAATTATTGCTAGTCTTGCTTATTTAATTCATTTTATTGATATAATGCAGAAAGTAAACAACAAGCAACACATACATAGGATAAAAATATCAAAACTTTTCTTTGGAGAGGCTGTATGTTTTTTGTTTTTGTTTTTGTTTTTGTTTTTGTAACTTCCAAGAGCCATTCCCTAAATCTACATTGTGTAAAAATTATCCTTTATGTAAGTAGATCCGGGACAATCTCTATATTGTTCAGTTTCTAATCCTTTTTACAGCTATAAATGTCTTCTACAACAATTTTGCTATAATATTATATATTATAATTTGCTATAATATATTTTATTATATACACACACATACATACACATTATGATGACCTTAAGACACTGAAATTTATATGATCTGTTAAGATGGGAAAGATACTAGTAACAGAATTATTATTTAGTGGGAGAAACCTTAAGGATGATCTAATATAAAGATCTTTATTTTATACAGGAAGTGTTGAAAAGTCTAGAGAGATAAAGTGATTTGTCTGTAGTGATGGTCATATGAAGTAAAGAGTGTTTTGAATTTAAATCTCCTTCCAAATCCTACCCTTTTCCTACTGGATTATTTTACTTCTTTAGTAATAAATGATCTTGAAGGGATTTTAGAATTAAATAATAGCTGGGGGGAATCTAATGAAATATAATATAGCATTCCCTGATCATTCCAACAATTACAGGTTTTAATCTGCTATTTATTAGGTGCAAGATGTTTGGCAAATCAATTTACATTTCAGTGCTTTGACTTTTTCATCTATAAAATCATGGGGTTGAATTAGAACAGAGATTCTTAACCTTTTTAGAATCACATGGGGAGTCTGGTAGACTTCCACAGACGACTTAGAATATTTTTAAATGGAAAAATACATGATATTGCATGGAAAAATAATTACATTGAAATAGATTTAGCAAAGTGATTTTTTTTAAATACATGGACCCCAGATTAAGGATACTTTGATTATATTATTCTAAAGGGTGGTATGTTTTGGTGTGAAAATACTCAACTTAAAATGAGAAGACTTGAATTCAATTCCCAACTCAGATACTTTTATGTTTTTAAAAATTATACAGCTTTGCTGTCTTACTTTCCTCAGCTTTAAAATAAAGAGGTTGTAAGAGATGATTGTATAAGGGAAATTATGTGCCAGTGGAAAGAATACTGGATTTTGAATGAGAGCACTTGAGAACAAATATTCTTTCTGAAATTTTCTAATTGTGATTTAGTGCAAATTACTTCTATCTAAGCCTGAGTTTCTTAATTTTTAAAGTAAGTATATTGTATTGGCTGACCTCTGAGATCATTTTAAAGTCTAATTTTTTTAAATTTGTGGCAGGTTTAAGCCTTATTTTCTTCTCTGGAAATTTTAAGTAAATCACTTCATTAGCCTGACCTTTTAGTTTTTTTGTTTTTGTTTTGGTTTTTGGTTTTGGGTTTTTGGTTTCTTTGTCTTCAAAATAAGTAAATTGAGCTAGATGATCTCTAGCTTTAGATCCAAGCAGCATTGGAGTCAGGAAATGATAAGAGTTTTTTTTTTTTTTTTCCCCCTTTGGTTTCTTGTTTGTTTCTTTGTTTGTTTTATTTATTAATAGAAAATATAACTTTTTCATACATATTCAAACTTTAGTCCATAGCAGACCCTTACAATCAATAGAAAATCCCCAAACTCTACGTGTAGATGTATATGTTGTTCATATGTTATGTAAATTACTTTAATCTACAAGATGTTTATCTTTCTTTTTCTTTTCTTTTTTTTTTCTGGTGCACACACACACACGCACACACAAACATACACAAACATACCTAATTTTCAAATACTTTTATTTAAAGTTTTAAGTTCCAAATTCTATCCCCACCTCTACTGCTCTCTCTATCAGAGAGCAATCAGAATTTGGTAAAACTCCTTTTTTGTCTATTTTTCCAAATAATTTATATAATATTTGAATTGATTGCTCTTTAAATGTTTGATAGAATTCACTAATGAATCTGGTTCTGAGGATTGTTTTTTTCCTTAAGAATTTCATGTATTACTTGTTCAATTTATTTTTTAAATGGTGTTAGATATTTTATTTATTAGCCTTCTAATCTAGGAAAGTTATATTTTTGTTGATATTTATCCATTCTATTAAGAACGACAAATGTATTGGCACAAAATAATTGCAAATAATTTTCTTAACTTTCTTTCATTAGTGGTGAATTTACCTTTTTATTTTTTTATACTAGTAATTTGGCTTTCATCTTTCAGTTTTAAATCAAATTAATGATTTATCTGTTTTATAATTTTTAATATAAACCAGCTTCTTGTTTTTATTTATTAATTCAATGAATTTTTTTTCATTTTCAACTTATTAATCTATTTTGATTTTCAGGATTTCCTATTTGGTATTTAATTGACGATTTTTAAATTGTTATTTTTTCTGAATTTTAGGTCCCATGAACAATTACTTGATTTTTTTTTTCTCTATTTTATTGATTAAACAATTAGAGATAAATATTTTGTCCTATGGAACACTTTGCATCTCATAAATTTTGGTATATTGTTTCATTCTCATTTTCTTTAATAAAATTGTTGATTATGATATCTCTCCTAGATTTATTTTAGATCAGTTTTTTTTTCCACTGAAAAATTTCATATTTCATATTTTCTTGTTTTTATTCCTCCTCCTCCTCCTTCTCCTCCCCTTCCACCTCCTCCTCCTCATCCTTTTTTTCTCCTCCTCCTCCTCCTCCTCCTCCTCCTCTTCCTTCTCCTCCCCTTCCACCTCCTCCTCCTCATCCTTTTTTTCTCCTTCTCCTCCTCCTCCTCCTCCTCCTCCTCCTCCTCCTCCTCCTCCTCCTCCTCCTCCTCCTCCTCCTCCTCCTCCTCCTCCTCCTCCTCCTCCTCCTCCTCCTCCTCCTCCTCCTCCTCCTCCTCCTCCTCCTCCTCCTCCTCCTCCTCTTCTTCTTCTTCTTCTTCTTCTTCTTCTTCTTCTTCTTCTTCTTCTTCTTCTTCTTCTTCTTTTCTTCTTCTTCTTCCTCTTGTTCTACTGCTTTTGCTTCTGCTTCTCCTTCTTTTTACTTTGATATTGTTTTATTATATCTTGATATCTCATAAAGTCATTAGTTTCCATTTATTCAATTCTAATTTTAAAGAATTGGGTTCTTCAGTGAGCTTTTGTATTTCCTTTTACATTCAGCAAGTTCTATTTTTAGGGAGTTATTTTCCATGACATTTTTTTTTAATTTTCCCCATGCTAGTCATACTTTTTTAAAAATAATTCTCTTGTATTATTTTATTTATTTTCTCAATTTTCCTTTACTTCTGCTTTTAAAATTTGCTTTTAAAATAATTTTTAAACTTTTCCAGAACTTCTTTTTGAATCTGAAACCAAATTGTATTTTTCTTTGAGACTTCACATGTAGCCATTTTAACAATCTTATCCTCATCTAAATTATGCCTTGATTCCTCCATTACCAAAGTAACTTCCTATAATCAAGCTATTTTTGTTTGTATTTTGCTCATTTTTTTCTTTCTTTTTTGTGATTTGTATTTTTATGTGAAAGTTGGACTCTGGTCCTGCACTGTCCCAAGTTTTTTGTGCTGGGGTTTTGGGTCTTACTGCTATCTGTCACTGGGCTGTAAGGCTCAGCTGCTTGCTTTCTCTGAAGGGTGGGCTACCCTTCTGCCTTATACTGTGCATGGGGACTCTGTTAGCCTCCTCTGGATGTGTGGCTGACCTACTTCAGGAGTGGGACCATGCTGCTGGGTTGCCATGGTAACAGAATCCCTCTGGTGACTGACCTGAAGGAGGGACCTTGTCTTTATCTGCCCCAAGTATGGGGCTCTGCTGCTGAGTAGCTATGGAAATTGCTTCTGGTGGACCCCGAGGAGAGTTCCCACTATTGTCCAGCCCTAGGATGGGGCTTCACTGCTGCTCAGCATTGGGATCCAGGTCTCTCTGATGGCTGAACTAGGGCTGGGGTCCCTGGGGCGGGGGGTTGATGTACTGCACAGGATGATGTCTGCCTGGGCAATGACTGGTTTGCCAGAGGGCAGGGACCAGCTGATAGATTTCCCGAGACTTGGAGCCTTGAGGAACCTTGTGAGCCTGTTGCTCTTCTTTCCCCTCACCCAGATAGACCCTTCCTTCCATGAAGGTCAGCTGCTTCCCTGCTCTAGATCTATTCTGAGATGCTTTCTAGCTGTTTGGAGGGGGGTTTGGGAGGACTTCAGAGGGACCCGCTCTCACTATGCCATCTTGGAACCCAGAAGTATGACCCTTCATTTTGTTTTATTGTTTTTTTTAAGTTTTGCAAATATGTAAAACATTTTTATATCAATCACTTTGCACAAAAGCTCAAATAAATGAAAAATGAGAGAAAATATAAAAATAGCACGTTCAGTTTATATTCAATCAATGTCAGTTCTTTCTCTGGAGGCAGATATTATGATTTACCAATGGTCCTTTGAGTTTGCTTTGGATCATTGTATTTCTAAAAATAGTTAAGTCATTCATAATTCTTCACTGAACAATGTTGTGGTCAGTATGTACAATATTTTCCTAGTTACATTCACTTCACCATGCATCACTTCATGTGAATTTTCTAGATTTTTCTGAACCATCCAGCTTGTCATTTTTATACCACAATAATATTATCTTATATGCTATCTTATATATATATATACATATATATCTTATATAATATATCTCATATACTACAGCTTGTTTTGCCATTCCTCAATTGATGGACATCCCTTTGCTTTCCAATTTTAATTACCACAAAAAAAAATCTGCTATAAACATTTTTGTACAAATAGATCCTTCCCTCCAAACTTTTTTTTTCCTTTTTTGCCATTCTTCATTTTTTTAAATGTCCAATGATATTATGGGGTGATGTTTTATTTTGCACAAGAATCAGATTTAAGTGAGACAGAATTGCAGAATCATCAGGTTCACTCTCTCTTCCAGAGTAATGAAGGTCCAGTAGCAAGACAAAAATCAGGGTGACTAGTAATAGCTCAGGAGACAGTGGTAGACCTTGTCATCTTCAATGTCTCACCAAGCCCCAAGTACTCCACAGCAATTGTGTCCATTACCTTTAAGTCTACTGGAACAAATTGTTCTCACACTGACCATTGAGAGACCAGAGTTCTAGTCCTTCCATGGTGACTCACCTCCTAAGGCAAGTCATTAAATGTCTCTGATCTTCATTCGTCTTTAAAGGAAGAAAGCTGATGATCTCTCAGGGGGATTACAGAATTTTAAAATTCTGTGATCTATATCTCAAAAAATAAATCTTAGTACAAAATGTCTACCTCCTTGCTCTCAATCAGATAATATCAATTCTGGTACGATAAAGAGAATAGAATATTAGAATATTAGATCATTTACAGATCTAATTGTGATATTCAATCTGTGTGAGGTCTGAAAAAGAAGTCACTTCTTTCAAAAGAATGAAAAATATATGTCCCAACTGCTAAGAAACAGCATCACTGTCTATAATATATCAAAAAGCCAATGTCTCTCAATTTTTTGTATCATCACTGTGGTTAATCCTTGTCCTGGGTTCATAGGCAAGACCAAATAAGACTCCCATGTGACACACATTTGCATGGCTCTCCCTCTAGATCATTGGCAGGATCCCATGTATTTCCAGTGCTGTAATTAGGATTCGTTGAGAGTATATGATTTAGGAAGAGGGATTATACAGTCATCCATCCAGAAGGTTACTAAGGAACAATATCTAGTTCATTTGCTAAATATGATGGTTTCCTTTTTATTCTGCTCTGTCTTTTCATGAAGACTTCAAATGCTGGTGAGCTTGATCTAACTAGGAAAAAAAAAACAATCTCTCTTATTATACTTCCAGTTCCCCCATCTTTAAGATGATTTGTACCAATGAGATTCATCCATTCAATCTTGAGAACTTCAAGGAAAGGGAAGATTTATATTTTCATAGTTGGTCTATCTCACTGCTTCATCAAAAGGCAAGGATTGCAAATGTTGCCACCATCCATTGGTTCAGCAAGTTATCAACTTTCAAACCACATACGTGAGTATTGATTTCCAGTTTCCACCAGCTCATATTTTGGAGGCCAATTAAGGAATAATTATAGTTGAAAAACAACAAATTGTGTAGCAGTCCACTGAAGTCCCAGTTTGCTTATTTAACCAGGCACTCATGCATTCCTGCCAAATCTGGTTTTCATGAAAGCCAATTTATTTGTTCATTATGTGACATTTGAAACCATTTAGGCAATTGTGATATGGGATTAAAGTCTCCACTGAACTGTTTCACTGATTGTAATGTCGTGGTCAGAGATGAAGGCAGCTTCAAACATGGTGACTGGGTGTGAAAACACCCTGAATAGAAAACCCCGACATTGGGAGTATTCAGATTTTTTTAAAATTCCACTCTTTTCCTCCACAGCCCCCTGCACCCCTCTTTAAGGGGTTGATTTGTGTTTCCTAACAACTTGGGGATCCAATAGGCTGAAATGGGAGCATATTTCAAAAGAAAAAATATATAATCTGATAAGATCAGCACTATTCCCTTGCCAAACAAAATTCCATTAACCAGCTGAAATTGGACTTAATAACAATCACGTAAACCAATTAGTCTCAATTTATGACTCTATTAGGAGTGTGATTCATCACAGTCTGGCTAGATAGAGCTCTGCTTCCTTCTGACTTGAGAAAGATTAAATAAATACAACCTGGGGGGGGTTAATCAGAAAATGATGATGCAGATGCTCTATGGTTTATTCCCCTGGAACTAGCCCATTCAGAAAGGCCACGGTTTTGCAGAGACCCAGGAATAAAGACAAGCTGAACTGACAGAGAAAAGAATTCATGGGGGCTATTTACTAGCACGGGCTATTTTAAGCCCTCTGAATAAATCCGTTGCTTAAGATTTGAAAAGACAAATTGCCGAGCTTTGAAATAAAATCATTTTCTAAATAAACTGCAGCCACTTTCCCCAAAGTGATAGTTGCTTTAAACATAAGTGCGCCAAAGAGATGATTCCTAAGAGAACATTTTCTTCCCTCCTCATTTTCTTTTGTACGGTCAATTGTAGTGGTTCATAGCATCTAATAGAACTGCTTTGGATGACTCAGTGCTCATTTCACAGATGAGGAAACTAAGGTCTGACTGCCTTGGCGACGATCACAGAGCAAGCAAAGAAACGGGAGAGATAGGAGAAATCAAGCACAAATCTCCTGACTCGAACTCTGATGATTTTCTGACACAATTTTCTGAATGACGTTCTCAGAGCGCCCATCCTAACGGCTATTCTCTTGGGTTTTAGCTCATCAGGAGTGTGTGTGTGTGTGTGTGTGTGTGTGTGTGTGTGTGTGTGTGTGTGTGTGTGTGTGTGAGAGAGAGACAGACAGACAGACAGACACAGAAACAGACAGACACAGACAGATTTAGTTAATATTCTACATATAAAAATATATACATAACATATGTGTGTGTCCCTCTTATTAGACATTATAGATTTTCAAGTTGGAAGAGACTTGCATGTAAATCACATAAGTTTATATTTAGAGGAATTGAGACCCAGAGAGATTAAGTCATTTGCCGAGGTAACATTTGGAAAAGGCAATATTTAGGCCTTCTGACTCCCAAACCAGTATTCTTGCTAGTAACCCTATTTTGTTGGGTAGAAATAGTCCCACGGATGTAGGGATTGTCTAAGGTTCCAGAGCTAACTGGAACATGAAATATGTCTTCTAGGGAGATTGAAATTCCTGGCCCTTCCTTCAGAAGACAGTGCCCCAAATTACCCTCAGACTAGGGGAGCAGACAGTACACACAGGAAATGGATTCTCTAGGACCATCACAGAAAGTGAATTGAAGCCATAGTCAAGAAGAAAAGGCAAGCATCTAGCGACGCCATCATATTTTCTAAAACTTTGAGGCACACTTGGTGAGAAAAACCAAACAGAAATAAAAGCTATCTGATGTCAGAGCCACATTTTTTTAATGTCTAGCCCCACATTAATATTGAGCACATTAAGATCAAGAAAAGCATAAACCTCAAAAAAACCAGAAACATCTCTAATGTGTTAAGTTTGCCCTAGATCTGAGATACTCAACTTTTTTTGTGGAATCATGGATTCCTTTGGTAGTCTAGCGAAACCTTGGTAACATCTTCTTGAAAAAATGTTTTGAAATTGTTGATTGAAAGGAAAAATTTTTGTTTATATTTTAGTGAAAATAAAAATGTGAATTTGGTTCATTCAAGTTCATGGAAGCCCTGAAATCTGTTCAAGAACTTCTTAAAAGTACTACACTGACATTTCTAAGCCCCCTTGAATTTGGACAGTCACTGAAATGATGGAAATTTGTGTTTCTTGGTTTTCAAAGCAGGCAAGACAGGGTTTTCCCGAAATATGGCATTTCCCCAAAGAGATTACTGAAACAGTGATATTTTGCTCTGGTTTTACTTTTCCAATTGAAAGCAACTTTCATTGAGAAATTTAAAATGACACGTCTCAGTGATTGGGTTTTTCCTGAACTCTAGAGTCTACATGCTTCCTATAAGGGTTATTATGGATCTTGCCTGTTTTTGCTTCTCTAAATTTCCCATTAAAACAATACCCTAATTAATGCTACTGAGACATGGTATATTAGAACCCATTTTAAGTACATATCAATAAATGTTTTTATATGTGCTTTAAAAATTAAGCACAGCAAAAATTTTTATGGCAGCCCTTTTTGTAGTGGCAAGAAACTGGAAACTGAGTGGATGCCCATCAATTGAAGACTGGCTGAATAAGTTATGGTATATGAATATTATGGAATATTATTGCTCTGCAAGAAACAACCAGCAGGATGAATACAGAGAGGCTTGGAGAGACGTACAGGAACTTATGCTGGGGAAAGTGAGCAGAGCAAGGATGTCATTGTACATGACAACAGCAATAGCATATGATGATCAATTCTGATGGACGTGGCTCTTTTCAATAATGAGATGATTCAGACCATTACAATTGTTTATTGATGAAGAGAGCCATCTGCACCCAGAGAGAGAACCGTGGGAACAGAGTATGGATCACAACATAGTGTTTTCACTTCTTTTGTTGTTGTTTGCTTGCATTTTATGTCCTTTTTCACTTTTTTTCTGGTTTGATTTGATGTTTTTACACTGCAAGATAATTGTATAAATATATATGCACATATTGGATTTAACATATATTTCTACCATGTTTAACATACATTGGATTACTTGCCATCTAGGGAAAGGAGGGGGAAAAAGGGGAAAATTGGAACACAAGGTTTTGTGAAGAATTATCCATGCATATGTTTTGAAAAATAAAAAGTTTTATTAAAAAAAAGAAACTTAAAAAATAAAATTGGGCACAGAAGACTATGATGTTTGATCTATATATCCTTAGTGGAAAAATATTGGGGACTGATTGTTTTCACTTTCTTTTTGTAGCTCTCCCTGAGAAGATAAGAGTTTAGATTTCATTGGCTTCCATAGATGGTGCATTTTTCTGTCTTCAAATTAATGTTTTATAATTTAATGCCATGTTTAATATTAGTAATGTGTTGGGGAGAATTAAAATAATCGAAATTGAAATTTTTGTAAACAGAATAAAATGAGCATTTCTTTGGTTCATAAGACAGAAAGAATAGGCAGTTGATTTAGATGGTGTGACATTGAAATAAATTCAATTGAATGATCAATATCAGTTCTTTGTTTAACCAAAATAGATAGATTAGAGTAGACTTCGACTTAGATAGACTTAGAAGGTTCAAGCATTTGTGGAAGAAAAGCATATCATTTCAAGTTTTGCTCTACAGTAATAGGAGTATCTCAATAGGTGCACAAGAAACAACTGGATAATAATTGTGGAGTAAAATAGAAATAAGTTATTTCACTTTTCTGCAAAATTGTGGCTCTCTAGACTGTCCTTCCATAGGTTCTTGAAAACTGAAAAGCCAGGATGGGAGTGAATATTAAAATACTTCTTAAAAGACAGAAATAGGAAGCATCTAATAGGAATGAAACACATCTGTAGCAGAAAGCCAGGGAAAGAACTACTGCAGTAGTTCAGTTGAATGAGTAAGTCGGGTTGTCCTTTATAGCCCAGATTCTTAAACTGTGGGTCGTGATTCCATATAGCATCTCATCACTGAATATAAGGGGATGTGAAATTATGATTTGTTATCTAAATTTTTTCTATGCCTATTTTATATCCCCATATACCCAGAATCACATCAAATTTCCTCGGGCAAAAAGGGGTCATGAGTATAAAAAGTTTAAGAAACCCTGCGTTACATAACCAAGATTCTCTTTACTCTTTCTCTTTTCTTTTTTCTGAGTATTAATTCTGCACTTGATACATTTCAAGAATTGCCTGAAGACTCTGGGGAAAGCACAGAAAGTCCATGGAAAGGTAAACCATTAATAGACTAAGAACCTTGAGGCTGGAGTAGAAAAATTCTTCCACTGAGTAATCATATCAACTTGGGGAAGGAATACATAATTTTGTCCTCTTTTCTTATCTGTAAAAATGATGATGTTTCCCTCTCATTAAGGTCTTTATGTCAAAGCCACACAACCACTTGTCAAAAATAGTACACAAGAAATCTGTTTACAGGAGAACATTATACACAATAATGGCAATAGTGTAAGGATAGAGAAAATCATGTGCTTGAACTTAGTGGCTAACACATGTCTATTCCATTATCCTGTCCCCATCTTGGTGACTCTAACCCTCCATCCTCTACTGTATAAACCCTATTGCTCTTTCCCATTCCCTCAGTGCCCACTTCCATATGTCCTTCCTTGAAACACAGGTACTCCTATCTCCCACTCCAGGCTCCTCACTCTTTTTCAGTGTGCTTTCTGAAATACATGACCCATGGACAACAAACTTACTTTCTTCTCAAACATTTTCCTTTCTTTTTCCTGTCATCTTCTGGCCCTCCCTGCCACCAGGCTTTCTCTTGATGACATGGAATTCAGGGAATACCTTCATTCATGCATCCGACTCACTACTGGTGTGAAGGGAGTTGAAACAATTGCTGCTCCCCACATTCACTTTGACACTCTCTCTCTGTTACCATCACTCACTAACCTCTTCTCTTTTGAGGTTTATTTAATAGATGTGGATCAGCCAATCGAGATTCAAGTACCTGTTATCTTCTGATTTCCAAGACAGTTTCCTTTCCATCTTTTTCAATTCATCCAGTGAGTGATTTACAGTCTTTTTTCTCCTCTTCAATTTCTGCCCTTATTTAAAAGATGTTTTTTTAACATACATATGAATTTTCCTTCAAATATCCTCATTTGCCAGTTCCTTACTTTTCATTTCTCATAACCTACTCCTATATCCTGCTTGAGCTACTCACAGAGAATCACACCCTTGATTTTGTCACCATTCACCTTGTCCTTGATATCTCAAATTCCCTTCTTTTTTCTCTGATCATAATCGTCTGTCATTCCATCTTTCCCTCTGATTTACCTTACCTTTCCCTTAGCACTCTTCTTTATCCCCATTAGAATAGAGATGCTTTAGGGAAGATATTGTTTTTGCCTTTTTTTGTGTCCCCAAAATTTGGTATAGTGTTCGACTCAGGGTATGTGTTTATGCTTATTAAGCAAATATTTATTGATTAGTTGAATTTTCAGTACTTTTTCAATGCTTTCAATGAACACAGAGATTGTATGCTTCAAATTTTCAGATGAAATAAATAGGGAAGAATAACTGATGTGCTGATCGGCAAAGTCCAGATTTTAAAATATCTCTACTAGATGGACTAAATCTATTTAGATCTATGCAAAATCCCATATTGGAGTCCCCAAGAGCAACTGCAGAGGACAGGATGATGAACCTGGGATGGAGCAAGAGTTTATATGAAAACGAATTCTGGGAATTTTAGTGTACTACAAGGGCCATACGTGATTTGATTATATTTTGAGCTCTTTGACTGCAGGGACTGTTTTCTTTTCCTTTTTGTTGTTCCCTAGTACTTTGCCCAGTGCTTAGCACCCAGCAGATGCTTAATAAATGTTTATTGACTAAATGACTGAGTTTTCAGCCAAAATCACTAATATGCTTTTACATTTGAGCCTCTCCAGCCTCAGGGATATGATAGTCCTGATCAATTCTATTCTGGTCAGGCATTGGGAACAGTGAGTATATTCAGTTTTAAGCACCACATTTTAGCCAGGGCATTAACAAATTGGAGGACACTCAAAGGAAGACAACCAGGATGGTGAGAAAAATGACTAGTATATATGAATCGTATCAAGGAACTTTAGCTTGGATAAGACAAAAATTTGGAGTTAAAAATAAATTCTCTTTCCAATTATTGGAAAGATTATCATGTAAAAGAAATATTAGGTAATGATCTTTGATTCCAGGAGTCAGAATTTTAGAGGAAGGATGCTGAGAGGCAATTTGTGGATTGATAAAGAAAAGCATCTTACTAGTTAGAGCTGTCAAAAAGTGTGATAATTTGCCTTTAGAAATGGGGGATTCCCCATCACTGAAGGCCTTCAAATATTGCTCAATGAATACTAGTAAAGGGTACAGTAGATAAGATTCCTATTCAGAATTACCTTAGCAGGCTCTCTCTAGCTAAGATTTTAGAATTCTGTGATCTGTGGGTGATAATAAAAATATACAGACTAATCATCTCAATTCAAAATATCATCCGGGAGGGTTAAGTTTACATTATTAAGTTGTTGAATGCTTGATATAGATAGGAGGTCCTAGAATCTCTCTGGCTGTGGGTATTAGTCATGGCAAGTACAAGCAATGGTGGACCAACATGGCTCCGGGATTCGGGGGGTGTTCTGACCAACAGATGTGCTGCTGAGCTTGGCTGTTTCTCAACCACCATTTTCTTTTTCACGTGGAGATATTTAGTCCTTATGCCACCATCAAAGAAATAACCCAAATAAACAGACTGTGGGTTTCAGATCAATGCAGTGGAGACATGGGAGGGAAGAACTATAAATTCAAGGAATGAATAACACAATTCTATGCTCCAATTGCTGAAAGCTCAGAAAGGAACAATATTTTCATCCAAATTGTCTGGCTTTCATTGTACATATTAGAGCCAGACATGTAGTAAACCAGATACAATTTGAGGCTTGTGGAATTCCTCTCTCAGCCAAGCAAGGAGCTGAATTAATAGACTTTTATTTTTACTTTTGTTGAAATAAAATAGCTGAAGGTTCTCCAGCATATTCTTACCAGATGGCAAATTCTGCTGCCTCTCCTTGGGCTTCATGCTGTGGGGTGACTCTAAGCTGGATTTCAAAAGGTAAGGAGACGAAACCTATTCCTGACTCTTTAGAAAGTAATAAAAAGTGGGAGAGATAGGAAGGAGCAATCCCTTCACCACCAGCTGTGGTTCTACTTAACCTAATTATGGAGCCGTCTCACTGGGTTCAGACCCCACTGAGCTAAGAAAGTTTGGGGGAAATTAAACATGGGGATTTCTCACCAATTCCAGTACAAGAAATAATGAAGTGGATGGAAGTTTGATGACTAACAACCCAAAAGTGAGAAAAAATATGATGATATTTATGAGGGCTCTGAGAGATTATGGAAAGCAATGACTTAATTTGTTGATACAAACCAACTGTACAAATTTACCACTTAAAAACAGTATTTAAGTTGGAAGCATATCCAAGGATTCCTGGGCTTTTCCACCACTCCTACATCTACAATTTGAGATGAGGAAAAGAGGAAGGACATCTACTCAAATACATTTATTATATAAGTGAGAAAAATGAGACTCAGAGAGGAAATGGGGCTTGCTGAGGACCCATTGATGGTCAGTCTCAGATAATGAAGGAGAACCTGGATTTCCTTACTTCCAAAAGTTTTTATTTTCCTATTAAACAGCTTTTTTTCTTGTTGTTGATTGTGTTATTTCGGCCATGTCATGTCTCAGAAAGACAACAGGCATTAGTAGGAATTGCATTTCACTCATAGCTTTGTACAACCATGTCTAAAATTCTTGAAAAGTGGCAAAACTGAAAAAAAAGTGGCAAAGCTGTCCAGTCTTGTATGTAGTAAGATATATTTTCAAAATTGTTTATTTATTTTAATACACATTGCTTTATGAGTCACGTTGAAAAAGAAAAATCAGAACAAAGGGGAAAAACCATGGGAGAGAAAAAAACAGAAAAAAAAAAAAACTGAACATAGCACGTGTTAATTCACATTCAGTTGTCATAATTCTTTTTCAGGATGCATAAGACATTTTATTTCCAAAGTCTATGGGATTACTTTGGATCACAGAACTAATAAGAAATACAAAGTCTTTCATAGTTGATCATCGGACATTCTTCCTGTTCTTGTGTACAGTGTTTTCCTGGTTCTGCTTGTTTTGCTCAGCACCAGTTCATGTAAATCTTCCCAGGCCTTTCAGTAATCAACTTGTTCATCATTTTTTATAGAACAATAATATTCCATTACTTTCCTATATCACAACTTGTTCAGCCATTCCCCAATTGATGGGCATCTACTCATTTTCTAATTCTTTGCTACTCCAAAAAGAGCTGCCACAAACATTTTTGGGGCCTTTTCCCTCCTTTAATATTTCTTTAGGATATAGACCAGTAATGACACTGCTGAATCAAAGGGTATGCACAGTTTGAGAGCCCTTTGGGCATGGTTCCAGGTTGCTCTCCATAATGGTTGGATCATTTCACAACTCCACCAATTGTACATTACTGTCTTAGTTTTCCCACATCCCCTCCAACATTTATCATTATCTTTTCCTGTCATCCAATCTGAGAAGGGTGAGGTGGTATCTCAGAGTTGTTTTAATTTGCATTTCTCCAATCAATAGTGATTTACAGCATTTTTTCATATAACTATAGATGGCTTTAGTTGGTCATCTGAAAAGTGTTCACACCTTTGACCATTTTTTAGTTGAGGAATGACTTGTATTCTTATAAATTTGACACAGTTCTTTACACATTTTAGAAATGAAACTTTTATCAGAAACACTGGCTGTAAAAATTTTTCCCCACTTAGTACTTCACTTTTAATCTTGTTTCTGTTGGTTTTGTTTGTGCAAACTCTTTTTTAATTTAATATAATCAACATTGACTATTTTGCTTTTCATGATGTTCTAAAATTCTTTTTTATCATAAATTCCTCCCTTCTCCAGAGACCCGATAGGTAAATTATCACATGTTCTCCTAATTTGTTTATACTATCATCCTTTATGCCCAAATCATGTATCCATTTTGACCTTATTTTGGTAAAGGGTGTTATATGTAGGTCTCTGCCAAGTTTCTGATATATTATTTTAAATTTTTCCAAGCAACTTTTGTCAAGTACTGAGTTTTTATTCCAAAAGCTGGACTTTGGGGGTTTATCAAATACTAAATTACTATAGGTCTTGATTATTGTGTCATATGTATCTAATCTATTCCACTGATCCACCAATCTTTTTCTTAGCCATTACCAAATTGTTTTGATAATTGCTACTTTATAATATAGTTTTAGGTTTGATATTGCTAAGCCAGCATCCTTTGCATTTTTTCATTAATTCCCTTGATATTCTTGACCTTCTATTCTTCCAGATGAATATTGTTATTAATTTTCTTGTTCTGAGAAGGGAAGTTTGAGGTCTCCCACTAATATAGCTTTGCTGTCTATTTCTTCCTGTAACTGGCTTAATATCTTCTCTAGAAATTTGTATGCTTTACCACTTGCTGGGTACCCATTCAGTGTCATTACTACTTCATTGTTCACAGTATTTTTTTATCAAGATGTACTTTCCTTCCTTATCTCTTTTAATTAGATCTATTTTTATTTTTGCTTTATCTGAGATCAGAATTGCTCCCCTTGCATTTTTAACTTCAGCTAAAGCATAATAATGTCTCTTCCAGCCTTTTATCTTTACTCAGTATATAATTTTCTGTTTCAAATGTGTTTCTTGTAAAGAACATATTGTGGGATTCTCTTTTTTTAATCCACTTTGGTATTCATTTCCATTTTATGGAAGAGTTCATCCCATTCTCATTCATATTTATGTTTAC
This sequence comes from Sminthopsis crassicaudata, assembly GCF_048593235.1. Taxonomy (NCBI): domain Eukaryota; kingdom Metazoa; phylum Chordata; class Mammalia; order Dasyuromorphia; family Dasyuridae; genus Sminthopsis; species Sminthopsis crassicaudata. The sequence goes on from NC_133622.1 coordinate 11,503,073, forward strand.
CAACTCTATATTTTTCTCCATCCTATTTTCTCCCCTGTATATATTTTTTCTTTCTCTTTGCACCCTGTCTTTAGTGGTGTTTTTTTCTAACCTATCTCATCCACTACCTTATGTCTTGTCACTCCTCCCCCTTCTCTTACTAATGTTTTAACCTCACTCACCACCTTATCTTTTGTCACCTAGTCCCCACTTCTCTTACCTTTTTTCCCTAATATTTCTTCCCTCCTTTCTATCAAGCCCCTCCTTTTTCTTCTTTCTTTTTCTACTTCTTGATAGGGTTAAATAAATTTTTATACCTAAGTGAATGATTAAATTATTCTTTCTTAGACCCAAAACTGATGAGATCAATTTTCAGACAATGCTTATCCCACTCCCTTCTTCCTTCTATTGTAATAGGTCTTTTGTGACTCTTCACATGATCTAATTTGTCCCATTATACCTTCCCTTTCCTCTTCTTTCAGTAGAGACCTTTTTCTACCCCTTCAAGTCTCATTAGAGCTTACTCACAACTACACCCTCTTCTGTGTTCCCCAGTAACATATAGCCTTCTCAAGAGTTACAGATATCATTTTCTCATCTAGAGATGTGCATAGTTTAACTTTTAATAATATGCTTATAATAATATATAATTAATATAATATAATAATAATAATAAATTTCCCCTATTTATCTTTCTATGATTTTCTGGATTTGCGTGTTTGTTGATTAACTTTTATTTTTAGTCCTTGTTTTTTCAACAGCAATGATTGAAGGTCTCTTACTTCATTGAAGCTCCAATTCCTCCCCTGAAAGATAATGCTGAGTCTCCCGGAGTAGTTAATTCTTGGTTATACCTCAGGAGCTTTGCCTTTAGGAATATGGTATTCCAGGACCTCTGATGTTTTATTGTAGAAGCTGCCAGATCCTGGAGGTAATCCTGACTGTTGCTCCTTGGTATTTGAATTGTTTTTGTCTGGCAGCTTGCAGTATTTTTTCCTTGAGGTTGTAGTTTTGGAGTTTTGCAAGAATGTCCCTTGGGATTTTCCTTGTGGGATGTCTTTCCATAGGTGATTGATAGATTCTTTCAATGAGTATTTCCTCCTCTGTTTCTAGAATGTCAGGGCAGTTTTCCTTGATGATCTCTTAAAGAATGCTATCCAGTTTTTTTTGTTTGTTTGTTTGTTTGTTTTTTGTTTTTTGGGGTCAAAGTCTTCAGATAGACCAATCATTTTTAAATTTTCTCTTCTGGATCTATTTTCCAGGTTAGCTTGTATTTCATATTTTCTTTCATTTTTTTATTCTTTAGTTTGTGTAATTCTTCATGTCTCATAATGTCATTAGATTCTATTTGCCCCATTTTAGTTTTTAATGTGTAGTTTTGTTCAGTTAGCTTTTGTAGCTCTTTTTTCAACTGGTTAATTCTACTTTTGAAGGTGGTGTTTTCAGTGGCTTTTTTTTTTTTTTGCTTGTGGCTAATTGTATTTTTAAGAATTTCCTTATTTTTCCTCTCTGTTGACTCTCTCTTGCATACATATCTCTTATTTCTTTTCTTATTTTTTTTCTTCTACCTCTTTCATTTGCCTTCTAAAATATGTTTGAACATTTCCAAGAAACCTATTTAGGCTTGAGACCAATTCATCTCACTGTTTGCTATTTCCTCTGTGGACTGAATTGTTTTTTTAGTCTTCCCTGTCACCATAGTAGTTTTCTATGATCAAGGTTCTTTTCTGTTTCTTGCTCATTTTCTTTCCTTTTCTTTTTATATTTCTTTTTTTTATGGTTGAGTTTTGGTCCTCAGGTAAAGGGGGTACTGTCTCAAGCTTCCTGTGTAGCTTTGAGCCTTGGCTTTTAGCACAGAGGCCCCTTGTATTTGCAGGGGTAGCTTTGCCTATTATTTTCAGGAAATATCCTGGTTTCCCAGAGTTTGCCTTCTGAGCTAGGACGAGGCTGCCTTACTGATCTACTCCTGTCTCAGTTGCTGATTTGGTGTGATTAAGAGCCTCTCACCAGTCTGAGCTGGGCTGAATACCCCAATACCCCTTTTCACTTCAGTGAGACTGACCTTTCTTGAAGTTTTCCCAGTTTATCTTGAACTAGCTTCATTTTGTCAGAATGTGTTCAGAGGCTTGTTTCCAAGTAACTTTCAAGAGAAACAGGAGCTTGAGCAGCTTCCTGGCTTTCCTCTGTCATCTTTGTTTTGTAAAACACTTAGGACAGATGTAGGCTCATTTTGTTTTATTTTTGTTTCTTGCATTCAAGTGGTAATTTTAGCTTGAGGATATTTTTTTTGATATCTCAATCCCTCCTGCTTTATTGTTATATGTAAATTTGATAATAATTTACATTGAAATGTTTGAGAAATAGAAGATGCAAAGAAAAAATTAGGCATTTTTTTGTTTGTTTTGGCTGTCTTTCTCATTAGACTTTATTACTTACTTTTCCAACCATATAAAAATCATGCTCAAGAAGCCTATAACAACTGGGCTATTTGTCATTCCCTAAATACGCCTTACCTTTTTTACCTTTGTGCACATCCTCAAAAGGTTCCCTAATGCTAGAATGAATTGCCCACTCATCTCTACCTATTAAATTGCCACCAGTCCTTCAGATCCCAACTCATTCTATTATGTAGCTTTTTTCTGATCTCTCAAGTCAAAAGGAGTGATTCCTGCCTCAGATTATGAGAGAAATTATTCACTCCCCAGATTGTTTCAGCACATAGAGTAGGTGATTTGTTAAGTAGTGATATTTATGATTGGCTATAGTGTTAATTCTTTGAACTCCAAACAACTTCCTGTGGAATGAGCACAAAGGAAGACCTTTGAGAGAAAAAAATACTACACATACCAAAATGGTAATGGATCCTCTTTCCTGATCTAAAATAGCCTAATAGAAGATATTTTAAAATATGATCTGGCTTTATTATCAGATGTGAATATGTATCATGAATCCACCTCCCTTTTATCAAAATGAGTAAGAAACCATCTTGCAAAACAATTTTCTAAGTCACATTTTTCTCAAATACAGCGACTTGCTGTTTTTTTTTTCCTATTTGGCATTTTCCATTAATAGGAGGAAAGGATCTCAGTATTGCACATGCTCAACTATTAAATTTTCAGTGCACTGCCAAAATACCTTGTCAAACAAATAACCAGACATTCCACAGAGAGCTAAATTCTAGAAGGATGAAGTAAAATATAATCATACTAACAGGTATGTGGCTAGAATAATAATGAATTTATTTCCTGTGAAATATTCCATGATGAGCAGATCTTAAATAGCTTAAACGCTATCCAGCAATTTAGATCTTAGTCTAAAACTTTTCATCACACCCTGCTAGATCTTGAATTATTTGTTCATTTTATCTTGTACTTAACTCTCTTTATCACATGCAATGATACCGTGAAGAAAACTGGGAAATGAGATTCTAAAAATATTGAATTTTTATTTAAGAAGTGTGGCTTTGAGATGCAGCTCTCTTAATTACTAGTAACTTGAACCTCGAGCCTTCCTTTTATCATATGTAAAATATACATAAGACTTGCATCATATCAAACTCAGTGGAGTTGTAAAAAGCTAATGAGAGTGCTTCCAAAATAGGCACAATTATGAGTGTAGGTTGCTGTTAATTTTAGACTGTACTTTTCTCAGTCTTATCTTTCCTATGTTAGAGTATCCTTTGGTATTCATTATTTCTTTTCCGTTTGTGTTGTATCTATGATAGTAAAAGTTTTCATCACCTGGTTTATTGTAATAATCTTCTCCCTAACTGATACATAACTCCCCAATGCTCTGTCAAAGGACTTTTTCTCTTTTATTCTCTATACTCTTTAACACAGTGACCTGATGGTCTCTCATTAATTCAATTAATATTTCTTTGCAAATGACTTCTATGCAAATGATCCACAAATCCACTCAGTCTCTCTTCTAGACTCCAAAATTAGTTATTAATATCTAATTGGATATTCCTTAGGCATTCCACATTTATCATGCCCAAAATAGTACTCATTATAATTTCTCCTAAATCTATCCAAAACACAAATATTTCATGATCAATATATTCCCTACTTTAGACTTTGATTTTGGAAATTTTGCTTCCATGATTCAAATGGATGAGTTGGTCCCTCTAAGAACTTTTTTTTGCTATAAAGTAGAGAAGTACTGTGATATAAATGATGGTGTGCCGGATCTAGAATCATACAGATCTAGCTTTGAATCCCATGTAAGATATTTACTAGTTGTGTAACCCTTAGCAAGTGAATTTATCTTGATGATCTCTAATGTTTTTTCCAGATCTGAATCTATGAAAGGAGCAAAGTTACTAGTCTCCTGTGAGGGGGAAAATTGGTTTAAAAGTAATACTGAAGTATGGAAAAGTGAGACATCAATGATATAGCACAGCATTTTTATAGAAATCTTGGTGCAGGTCAATAAGGTATTTGAACTCTATCTTCCTGCGTTTATATTTGCTCAAGTATATATGAGTAATCTTTAACTCATAAAAAGTTATCCCCAGTAATTGGGCAGAGATGGGTGGATGGGAAATGATCCTTCTTGTTCTAAGAATCGAGTATCTTGCAAAAATAAGGAAGTTACACGATTAAGCTGAGTGAACGCATTTCAAGTTTATGTTGGCCATTATCCACAATGGATATCGATCTTTTTATTTTTTCCTGATCACTCCCTTTATAACTTTCATAGCAGATATTCTGAAATCTTTTATATACTTAAATCACTCATGCTACTAACGCCTTGTTATCCCTTAGCAGAGGACCCTCATCTCATTCTTCCCTGAAAACATTGTCTTGCCATTTCTTTCTCTTCCCTCAGTATGCATGTGAAATCATTTCAGCATTATTTCTCAACTTCTCTTTTGCTCTTGTCTCTGAGAAATTCTCTTTATCAATGCTTACCCCTTTCTCCTCTCCCCATTTTTTTTCTGCCACACTGACCCTTCCATCATTACCTCCCTCTTTAATTTGAAAGTTATTCATAGCCATAGACTCCTTCCTAACTATTTATAAATAAACCCAGGTCTTCCTGACCATTATTTTTAATCCTTGACTTAGATTTTTGTAAAAACAATTCTTTATCTCTTCTTTATTCACAGACAAAATTTTAGGGAGAAAAAAGTATTTACATACATTGCCTCCATTATCATTTCTCACTAGGCTTCCCATGGAATACCTGTTCCCTAATGAATAAAAATTCTTTTATCTTAAATATATTTTTATCTCATTGCTTCCAATGTTTTGACTCTCCACTAGAGTGAATATTATTCTTAAATCAAATGGAATTTGCTAATATAATTACTTATATTACCCTTCTTATGGCAATAGGTTTTATTTTGCAAAGACACATTTGCTCATGTGCATATATCTCTGTGTGTTTATGTAATATGGTACTCTATATGTTACAGTTTTTAAAAATATATAACCCAAGGATTTCTTTGTACTTCATTTAAATGTAGACAACAATGTTGTGTGCATAATTATTGTTATCAAATAAAGAAATAGTGTCTTTTCTAAGCTTCTGTACCAGGTATTCACTCTATGTCTATAGGCAAACCGTTTCAATACCTGTAGAGTGAGAATAGTATAATGAAAAGAGCATTAAATCTGGGTTTAAAACAGCCAGCTGTTTTCTTCAAATACTTCCTCTCCTTTTTATGTCACTTACCATCTTCATACTACAGATTCCTCGTCTGTAAAGTACTAGAAGGTTAAGCAAGCAACATTTGATGTTTCTTCCAATTCTAAATTATTGTTTCCTTTAAGTTCTTATATTTAGACAAAGAATGAGACTGATTTGTTCACATGTACTTGTAATGTGTGGAAATTGTTCCTTCAAGGATCTATGTTCCTATTTAGATTTTAGCCAAAATGTACTTGAGAAATCAAACTATTTCATCAGATATATCACAACTTGAAAAGAATCTTTCTACTTCCATTCAGTTGCAGTTAGATTATTCTCACTCTAGGGTTGAAAAAAGCATGGGGTTTTTAGTTTAGAATTCCTGCCTCATTTTCCATTATGATTACTATAACATCTGTGTGTTTTCTGTTTGTGTCAATAAGGAAATTTAAAAGCTTTGCTAATATAAAGTTTACAACTTTAAAGTAGGACAGGTTTCTGGTAACAGTACTGGATTAAATATTCATATTGTAAGAATATTGTTTTAAAAATGTTTACCTACATAACTTGTAAAAAAAAAAAAAGGCTTATTGTCCAAATCAAAGTTCACATTCAGAAAAAAAAAAATTATCTAAAACAATGGTTTTTATTCTAATTCCTTTGAAGCCATTCCATATATAATGCCAATAGCTAGATATTTGCAAGGAACATTTAAGAAAAAATAGGTGGAAAAAAAAAAAAGAAAAAGGAGGTGGGGAAGGGAGGATAAGAGAAAAAAAGACCATTTATTGACAACATAAAAATTAGTGTAGGCCTCTTGAAACTCACAAACACAGACATACATATAAGTATATTCACAACATGTACAAAATGAAAATTGAATAGAATTGAAATATAGAAACAACTTCCAGCTGCTTCCTGGAGCTGTTGGGAATATGTGAAGGAAATGTGGTAATACTTCCTAGAATAGGAAGGAAAATCAAGAGGGAAATGAATCATTCCGAATATTTGTTTTATTAACCTTTGCGCTAAATATTCATTCTCTAGTAAAATTATGTATTTGAGAAATGAGGCCTTATCAGAGACATTTGATATAAAAATTGTTTCTAAGCTTTGTGGTTTTTTTTGTTCCAATCTTGGTTGCATTGGTTTTGTTTATGCAAATCCTTTAAAGTTAATATATCAAAATAATTCATTTTATATCATATCTCTGCATTTACATCTTTATCTCTTGTTGGTCTTAAATTCTTCCTTGTTCATAGATCTGACAGGTAAACTATTCTTTGCTCTCCTAATTTCTTTATATCATCCTTTATGTCAAAATCATGTACTTCTTCCCCTTCTACTTTCCTATTGGATAAGATAGATTTCTATGCCTCATAGAGTATGTGTATCATTCTCTCTTTGAGCCAATTTCAATGAAAGTAAGTTTCAAATGAAGACCACCCCCATCTTCCACTTTACAGAAGTGGTATTTTTCTGTCTTTTCATGTGAGACCCTGTTCTTCCTCTCCCTTCACTCCATGATCCAGTGCAATCCTCTTCATCACCTCTTAATTTGTTTGTTTTTGTTTTTGTTTTTGTTTAGAGCAACTCATCTGAATCAACATATTTTTCCACCTTGTATTAATGAATACTTCTTCTAATTTCCCTAACAGTAATATACAATTTTTAAAAGTTGCAAGTATCATCTTTCCATGCAGGAATATGAATAATTTAACATTATTCAATCCCTTATGTTTTATCTTTGCTCTTTATCTTTTTATCCTTTTCTTGAATTTTGAAATCAAATTTTCTGTTCAGGTCTATTTTGTTTTTCCTCAAGAATGCTTAAAAGTCCTCTATTTCATTAAATACTCATTTTTCCCCTGAAAGGATATGCTCAGTTTCACAGGGTAAGTGATTCTGGGATGTAATTCTAGCTCCTTTGCTATCTGAAATATTATGTTCCAAGTCTCTGATCCTTTAATATGGAAGCTACTAAATTATTTATAATACTGATTGTCATGACATTTGATTGTTTTTCTTTCTGACTGTTTGTAGTATTCTTGACCACATATTCTGGAATTTGACTAAAATGTTCCCAGGAGTTTTAATTTTGAGATCTTCAGGAAGTATTTTTGATCATGGCTTTTAGATATTCCAATAATTCTTAAATTGTCTCTCCTGGATCTGGTTCTATTTCAATTGTTTTTGCAGTGAAATATTTCACATTTTCTTCCATTTTTTAATTCTTTTGATTTTGTCTGATTGTTTTTTTCATGTCACATGTAGTGATTAACTTTCACTTGCCCAATTTAATTTTTAAGAAATGTTTTTCATCACTGAAATTTTGTACCATACCCTCAATTTGGCTAATTTTATATTTAATTCTTTTTTTCTTCAGTTATTTTTCCATTTTTGTGCTTTTTCTACCAAGCTATTGCCTTTTTTCATAATTCTCTTTCACCACTCACATTTTTTTCCTATTTTTCTTTCCCTATTTGACTTTTTAAATTCATTTTGATCTCTGACAGAAATTCTTTGGTACCTGAGACCAATTTAAAGTTTTCTTTGTTGCTTTTTATAGCTATTTTGACATTGTTGTCCTCTTCTGAATTTGTATTTTGATCTTCTCTGTCATAATAGAAACTTCTATAGCTAGATCTTTAGCTCCTTTTCCTCCCTTTCCTTCCCTCCTCCTCATCTTCCTCTTCCTCTTCTTCTTTTATTTTCTCCTTGTCTTTATCATCATCCTTCTCCTTGTCTTCCAACTCTTCCTTCTTCATTTTCTTTCTTTTCTCCTCCTCTTCCTCTTTCTCCTTGTCTTCCCTATCCTTATTCTCATCCCTGTCTTCCGCATCATCATTTTCATTATCATCTTTCTCCATCTCTTCTCTCATGTTTAGTATAATTTGTGACTTTTAAAATTGAGCCCTTCTCCTGTCTTGGAGGGGGTACTTCCCTCAGTTTCTTGTGCTTGAGGTGCAGAACCTCACCACTAGCTGCTAAACCTGGGCCTGGCTGCTGACTCATGCACCCACCAGGTGCCTGATCAACTGCCCCAGGGCTGTAAAGTTTTATTGACGACCTGTGTCAGGACTGAGGACCTCACCACTGGCTTGCCAGGGCTAGTGTAGGCTTGCTGATGCTACAAGTGCTGGAACATGCTCTCCTTTTAGTAAATGAGACAGATCTTAACTGCCAATTTTCTAAGTTGTCTTGGGTTGGAAATTTGTTTCTTCCCATCCTTTTGTGGCTTGTATTGCTCCCGAATTCGTTTGAGACATTATTTTCTAGTTGTTAGAGGTAAATTTGGAAGTTCAGATGAGTTCTTGCCTTACTATGCTAACTTGAATTTGCCCCCTCTTAAGTATATTTTTATTCCATCATGGCAGCTTTCAGAGACACAGTATACAGGACTGCATTTGCTCATCTGGGCCAGGGCTCTTACAAATCAGGATTGGACTGATGAAAATGATGAGGAAATTCGGAAGCTGCTAACTGAGAAATAAGAAAGGTGTGTATGACAGTCTACATTGAGACAGAGACAGGATGTACATGTCAAGTTTAGACTATAAATAGGCCCCTTGGGCTGGAAGAGTGAGGGAGAAAAATGTAATGGAGAACTAACTGCCAGACTTTCATCTCCATTGTAGACCACGTCTTCAACATTAGGCAATTGATGGAAAATTGTTGTAAATACAAGATTCCACTCATTGTTTGTTGATTAAAGACCCAACAAACATGTCCTTTGGTTGGCAAGGTTCTTTCTTAGAGGCTCATTTCCAAAAAGTATCTCTTATCATATATTATAATTAATCTAAATAATTGGAAAGAGATGACAGTAGATCTTCTGATCATTAATATTGGACAACCATGAAACCAGGGCATTGATTTTTAACAAAGTATTTGCCACTATCTCAGAGAATGTACAGTGCAGCCTAAAACTTGAAGAATTCCAAGTGAATGGTGACATCCTCCAGCTGACTTGTTGGCTGATGATCTTGCTGGTTGCAGCAAACCCTGAAACACTGCAGCTTATTCAGTCCGTGATGTGCTTTCTTCACTGGAATCCTGGACTCTGCTTGGGTTATGGGGTTCAGATGGGTCAACTTTTGCTTTATGTTGATTGGAACCAGTCCTCTAAGTCTTAGCTTCTTAAACTGTGGTTCTCAACCCATATGGGATCTCATAATTGAATGTGAATGTTGTGAAATTAGAATTTATCATCAGTAATTGTTTGATTTATCCCATAGATATCTTTTATACCCAGGATTACATACAAATTTCTCTGGTGAAAAGGGGTCATGAGTGGGAGAAATTTAGGAAGCCCTGTTGTAGGATACTTCCAAGCTTCCACATCATGATACGATCTGCCTAATGCCCAACTCCCAGATAACTCCCCTTCACATTCACCTTTCTCGGTTAGAATGTGAGCTACTTGAGAATATATATGGTCTTGCTCACTTGTATATCACCAGTCTTAGTACAGTGCCTAATAAGCATTTAATAAATTATCTGTCAGTTTGCTTATCTATTTTTCTGCCTAGCTACCATCCTAGCACTTGTACTTGTTTCTCTAAAATTCAACACAGCATCTTCAACATACTAATAAATTAATAGTCTAGTTAGCTTCCTATCTGCTTGACTATCTGTCTATTTTAAAAATGTTTTTTGAAAACTTTAAAGCACTTTTTTACACATTATTATTCTTCCCTTACTCTAATTCAAAGTCTCTAAATCTTTGCATGTTGTGTGTGTGAGAGAGGGGGAGGAGAAGAGAGGAACACAGAGAGAGGGAAAGGGAAAAATGAGGGAGAGAGGGAGAAGATAAGAAGGGAAAGAGAGAGAAATCCTTTTTCAAGTCTGGTGAAATCTACAGATAACTTCTTTAAATAACATTTTTTCTTTTCGAAAAACATTACATTCCCACCCCATTTAAATGTGAAGATAATTTTTGGATTTAATTTTTACAAAATATTATAAAATTATAGGCATTTTACATGAAACATTCATTTGAGAAATATTAAAAGAAAAAAGCAAAAAAAGAATAAAGTGAAAAATTATGCTTTACTCTATATTCAGAGTCCACAAATTCTTTATCTGGACATGGATAGAATATTTGTTTTAGTCCTTTATATTTCTCTTGAATTGTTGTGCTACTGAGAAAAGCTGATTAATTCATAGTTGATCATTGCGTAATGTTGCTGATACTGTGTACAAAGTTTTCCTGGTTCGGCTCATTTTAGTTCATACAAGTCTTTCTAAGTTTTTTCTAAAATCTGGCTGTTCATCATTTCTTATTGCACTATAGTATTCCACTACTCTCATGTACCACAGCTTGTTTAGCTATTCCCCAATTAAAGGACATCCCCACAATTTTTAATATTCTGACATTACAAAAGGGCTGCTAATAATATTTTGACCATGTTAATCCCTTTCCCTTTTTATGTGATATCTTTGCCAAACAGAACTAGTAGCTATTACTAGATCAGAGTATGTACAGTTTGGTTGCTCTTTTAGACATGGTTCCAAATTGCTCTCCTGAATATTTGGATCAGTTCACAACTTCACCAACAATGCATTAGTGTCCCGATTTTATCAAACATTCATTATTTTCCCTTTTTGTCATATTGACTCTAATTTTTGTTTTCTTTTGGTCCATATGTTGCTATTTTTTGAGATAATTTAGGGAAATTGAGTTCAAACACAGCCAATGATCCCACCATCTTGTTCTTTAATAATTTCTTATAAATATATTTTATAAAAGCCTTATGAGATCAGTGTTCATATATATCAAATATAAACTTGCTGAAAAATAAATATATGAAAAAGAACACCTGTTTTCTACAAAAAGTATTCTATAGCAGACCATTTCTTGATAGTCACAAATTGAATTAAAAATTCAGAGAATGAAATATTCCAATTAGAATGAGATTCCTTCAAAGCTCTCCTGAATGGTTGGATCAGTTCACAACTTCATCAACAATGCATTAGCTCCCAAGGTATCTTCTTCTAAAAACAGCTTTGCTGTATCCCATTAGCCACCTGTATTTTCTATCTCAGTTAGAGGCATTTGGGGTTAAGTGACTTGTCTGAGGTCATACAGCTAGTAAGTGTTAAGGGACGGCAAATGGATAGTTGGATGACCCACAGGTATCTTCATGATATCAGAAGAAAGCAGGGAAGATCTTTCAGTTGTTGTCCACTTATGGGAGGTCATAGCCAAGAATAATGCTGAAGGGACAGATAAGAATTTTGGGGAGGAATACTCAGATTAAGGAGACAATAAATTCATTTGCCTATTTCTATATTTCACAGCAAATAGAAAAACACAACAAAACAAAAAACAAACAAAACAACAACAACAAAAAAGAAGATAAAAACCTGAGTCCTAGAGAAATAAGTGGCTGGTCTAAAGTTACAAAATTAATCAGCAGCAAAGGAGGTCTTTGAACCTGAAGCCTCCAACTCCTATGAAGATGGAAGAGTTGTGATTTCATTAGTAATGGGAACTCCTTGAAATTCCTCTGACTTACTATCTAAAGTCACAGTGAATTATTTGAAGTGCAAAGACACTAAGGGAATTCTCCAGGACGATGCAGCTTTTAAGATAGAATTTGAACCCATTTCGTTCCGACTCCAAGCCCTGTATTAATCTCTTTCACCATTCTGCTTCATCAATCCCAAGAAATCAGCTAAAAGTTACAGTCCCATTTAATATTTTTCTAAATGCCACACATGACAAATCTTCCAGGAAAGATTTTTCTTCCCCGTTGTTCTTGGAAATGTATATATTTTACAACATTTGCATTATTTCTATGCTGGCAATGTGTTAAACACAATGCTTTTTTTTCTAGCCTCGAGGGGCCAAAACAACATTGAAACTAGCTCATTTTGTGCCAAAAGCAAAAAGTATAATTTTTCCCATATCTCCACCCCCTCATTTTCTAGAAGCTGCATGGAGCATTTGAATAGAGGGCTACATTTGGACCCATAGAGATCTCCCTTCTCAGATACTTACTGGGTAGTCTTGGACAATTTGCCAGCAGCACATTTAATATGAATACCACCTTAGGCAAAAATTATGTTAATAGAGGAAATTTCCGCACTGTGATTTTCCAGCACTGATAATGTCAGTTCTAAACAAACCCCAACTCGATTCTCCTCCCTAATAGCATGTCCTGAGTGGGACTGTACCTGCAGAAATCAGAGATGTTCTCTAGGCCCTCTCCTGCAAGGACCATCCAGGCCATCCTTACCAACTGCCAGAGAATGGGTGCTTGAGGTTAGCTGATGCAGCAAGGCCCCCTGAGGAGGCAGGAGGCAGCTTGTTTCCTTATTGGACCCCAAGGATTGTGGGACTTTCCCATCTGACTCTCTTCCCATTAGTACAGCATCAATTGGCTTTTCCATTAGCATCTCAAGTACTTGGCACAGTAGATAGTAATATAGAAAATGCTAAATAAATGTTTTTTCATTCATTCATTCATTCAATAAATCTTCCTCAACACTCAGCTTTACACTTATAATACAAATACTTCATTTCCCTAATAATAATAATAATAATAATAGCTAGCATTTTTGTGGCAGTTTGCCATAGTGTTTTATGAATATTATCTGATTGAATCCTTACAGAAATAAGCTGGGAGGTAGGTGCCATATTATGAGTCTCATTTTTACAAATGAGGAAACTAAGGCAGACCAAAATTTGTTTAGTGTAAAATGTCTGAATTCTGGTGTTCCTGACTCCACATTCAGCACTCCATCCACTGAACCCTTTAGCATATCTCACCTTCAGAGCCCAATGGATGCTCCTCCCAGGTCTATAGAAGTCTATGGGTGTTAAGTGCCCATGACACATACGACTCAGAGAAAAGCAGATTTCAGGTCAATGTCATGAAAATCTTCTGTACCACTTGAGATGCCCCAAAGTAGAATGAGCCGCCTATTGAGCTCTCTGTCATTGCTGCTGTTTAAACAGAGCTGGCAAACACTTTCAGGGATGCTCTAGAAGAATTTCTTGCCGGTGTGTTTGGCCAGACCTCTTAACTCCCTCCTAACACTGGGATTCTATGATGCCGGATGATTTATGTCATGTGGACATGATTAATTCCCTTTCCATACTGCATTACTTCATTCCCTCTCCCCATCTACTCCAGACCTAGCAGCATTTGCCCTTTGGGGATTCCACTTCAATGCACATTAAAATTAATGTTCACCAAGCTGATAGAAAGTTCTTTTGGGGAAAGGCAAATTGTGATGTGAGTTTACACTTCTCAAACCAATAATATACAGAACCAAAATTATGTAGTTATATCCATGGCTACTGTACCCCTGACTGAGACTAGACCCACAGCCTTGGGTCACTCTTAAGCAGTATTTCTTTTAATCCTGAGTGCTTCAGACAGAGCCAAGCAGTGCCCAAGGATAGCATCAGCTGCCCTGAAGCGTAGGGGGAAAGAGAGGAAGAGCGGTCTCCTTCCCTGAATTCCTATAGCCCTAACAGTACATGCTACAAACATTAACACTTAATCAGATACTGCCCCAAATAACTCACTATTGGGAAATAGAGCAGGGCCGTGGATAGAGGACTGATCTCGGAGGCAGGAAGGCCAAGGATTACGCTGGGCCTTTGACAAATATTAGCTGTGTGACCACAGCCAGGCCTTTGAAACTCTCAGCATGTCCCAGGCGGATAGCTAGCAGTTCAAGTTACAAAAGAATTATTAATGTCGCCTAGGGAAAGATTTGTCCAGATTGAGAGTTACTTACCTTAGCATTCTTAGTCTGAGGTTCATAAACTTATGTATGTGGATAAACACACATACACACATGTATATACACCTGTGCACACGCATGCATTACAGATGCACAAACATTCATGTACACATGTATAGATGGATAGATATACTTACACATACATACATACATATGTACACATGTACATACACACATATAAACATACATATACACATACACACAGAAACAGATAAAAATGCATACATACATATATATATGTACACATTAAAATATTATTTACCAAGCTGATATAAAGTTCTCTTGAATATTATATATATATATTATATATATATATATATATATATATACACATATGTATATCTGCATGTGCATTGCACATAGGTAGACATTATAAACATATAGATCAATAGATATAAATATATGCATATGTATATATACACATACACACATAGAGACAGATATAAATATATACACATACACGCAGAAACAGATAAAAACATACACACATGTATATATGTACACATTAAAATTATTATTCACCAAGCTGATATAAAGTTCTCTTGAATATTATATATATATATATATATATATGTGTGTGTGTGTGTGTGTTTATATATATATATATATATATATATATATATATATGTATATATAGTATATATATAAACACATAAACATATATAGATATATATACACATATGTATATCTGCATGTGCATTGCACATAGGTAGACATTATAAACATATAGATCAATAGATATAAATATATGCATATGTATATATACACATACACACATAGAGACAGATATAAATATATACACATACACGCAGAAACAGATAAAAACATACACACATGTATATATGTACACATTAAAATTATTATTCACCAAGCTGATATAAAGTTCTCTTGAATATTATATATATATATGTATAGTATATAGTATATATATATATGTATATATACACATATGTATATCTGCATGTGCACATAGGTAGACATTATAAACATATAGATCAATAGATATAAATATATGCATATGTATATATACACATACACACATAGAGACAGATATAAATATATGCACATACACACAGAAACAGATAAAAGCACATACACACATGTATATATGTACACATTAAAATATTATTCACCAAGCTTATCTAAAGTCTCTTGAATATTATATATATGTTTATAGCATATATGTATATTTGCATGTGCACATAGGTAGACATTATAAACACATAAACATATATAGATTGATAGATATAAATATATGCATGTTATATATATACACATACACACATAGAGACAGATATAAATAGATACACATGCACACATAGACAGACAGAGACAGATAGAGAAATAGATAGATATGTGATAGATAGATAAACAGCAGTTCGATATGTTTGGTTTCCCTTGTTATACTATTTATTTTATTCTTTGCTTTTAAAACCTGATTCTGAGGACTATCCCTAGCTTTTATCACATTGCCCGAGGATCCGTGTCACACATAAAACTCAAGCCACCCTCTTACCCTGATGGAATCGCTTGTCCGGATGATTTGTTCCCTTTGGGTTCTGTACGTATGATCTCACTGGTTAGGTGTTTGGGGGATTTGATTTTTGTTGTATAACTCCCCTAGAGGTCAAACCCTTTGTTTTGGTTTTCTCTATCCCTCTAAGCCCAGTGTATATTTAATCACAAGGCACTCACTATCTAGAATGCCTTCTTTCAAATCCTACTCATCACTTGTCATTGAAAGAGCATTGGTACAGGACAGAGGTGTCCAATTCAATTAGAAATGGGGGCCCATTAAACTATCCATAAGGATTCTTGAAGATTTCACATTGAGCTAGTTTTAAAATGAAAGGTCATTTCTGTTTATTGTATTTTTTTAATTTTGTTAAAGATTTCCCGCTTCCATATGAATCTAGTTCAGGCTACTCTCAAGAGTGTTCTTGGCCCAGTGCAGTGCCCCTCACGTTTAGGAGATAGTGTTCTTGTCATAGAGCAAGAAGACATGGTTTTATCTCCCCATCTCCACTCCATGCTACTCCCTAGTTAATAGTTAACTTCCAATGGCTTAGGTGACAGAGCCCGATTTTGGAGTCAGAAAGTCTTGAATTAGTTACTTACTGTGTGATCCTAAATAGCATCAACTCTTTCTGCTCAAAATAAGAGTAATAATAGCACCTTTCTTTAAAAGTTGGCTAGAGAGTCACTTAAGAGAATACAAGGAAAACATTTTGCAAACCTTAAATGCTATAGATATGTTAGCTATTACTCTTATTATTAATCACTCTGAACTTCATTTTCCCCTTCTGCTAATGGGAATAGCAATAGAAGCTATCTCTCTCAGTGTTGTCGTAAAGTTTAAATCAGATAAATATGTCGTTTTTTGAAAACCTTAGAAGGATGTATAAATGCTGGCTGTGTTATTGTTGTTTTTCTCATTACCCTTCCCAAGATTCATTTTCTTCACCTGAAAAAATGAGAATAACAGTAACTATATCCCAATAAGACAGGTTTGTATAAAATAAAATAATATAACTAAAGCCAACTTTAATGTATTTCACAAATGTGAGTTACCGTTATTGAAAATCCAGCCCAATTGAGTACCACCTGCTCTGACCCCAACAGTCTGAACTGTTCTTTTTATCTGAGCTTCTCATTTGATTCAAGTCAATTACTATCTTTTATTTTTTATGGCGTTTTCCTTTGTATATATTTTATGACAACCAGATTTTTCCTTTATATATATTTTACGACAACTGGAGTGAGGATGTTCTAAACTCCTCGAGGACAGGGAGACCATAGTGCATTTGGGCAACAACGCCAACTTCTTCCAGCATTTCACAAAATTGCTCCTTGTTGTTCCCCAAGAACCTCTTGGAGGCAGGTGATGCAGATGTTTTTATCCCCCTTCTCATTGCAAAGAAACTGAAGCTTGAACTCCCAGGAGGTGTTCCCTCTGCTGGTCCATGCCCCTGTTCTGAGAACTCCTGCTGTCTGGATTTATCTCCAGGTAGACTTCACTGCTCACATTATTCATAGCTTTCCCCATGGCCTGCCTGAGAAGTACCTTCTCTTGGTTTTAATGCTTCATGAATGAGACATTTGCATGAGACAGGAGAGCTACAATTGCCGGCTTGTGCACCATGGATAATTCAGTAGGAAGCGCCTTCTGAGGATGCTGGAATTCAAATGAGCTTGCTCCATGACTTCCCAGAGGAGCCACTTTGAAACCCCAGAGGATGTGTGACCAACAGAATGTTCAGGCTATTCACTACTATTTTAATAGAGAGATAAAACAAGTATTTTAAGCCAAAACTTAGAAAATATAGCAACACTTTGGGTTCATGCTACTTAACCCCCGTGTAGTTAAAAGTTGTGGATCATGGCAACTTATAGGAAAATTACACACGAAAACAAGTAAAGAGGAGTTAGTCTTTATTCAATAATATGCCAGAGAGCTTTTCACTGGGGATTTTCACAAATCCTATTTTATTTTGACAGACAGAAGAAAAGATTTTTAGAAAGAGTTTTTGAAAATGATTAATTCTAATCTCATACCACAAGATAGGTGTACTTTTTATTATTAGATTAAATCCTTACCCTTTCTTGCAAATAAAAAGAAACTCATTGCAGTAGCACAGTGAATTTGAATAGAAAATGCAGTAATTATTACACCCACCTCTTTGCTCGCTGAAAAAAAAAGTTCTAAGGCAGAAAAGTTTGATTTTTCAACATATGAGATCAGCATAATCACTATAAAATGTCTTAGCAGCAGGTTCTAAAGCTTAATCTGGAATATCTATGAGAATATCCCAAAATATGGCATTTGACCCTGCTGGAAAACACTAATTAATTCTAGGTTCATGGGGCTACCTATAAATACACTATATAGATGGGCATAATATTGTGAACTGAGATCAACCCTTGAGAGAACTGGTTGAAAATTTACAAAAGAGTTTATTTTGCAGTATGGTGGGCATTAGTTTACAATGCTTTTAACTGCTATATTAAAAATAGTCGCATGATTGTATTTTACAATATTAGATTTTCCAAAATGGTTTGGATGAATAATTCTAAAGAAATTATTTTTTTCTTTATTTTTACAACCTTTCTCAGAGAGAATAATTATATATGGAGTAGTATATAGGGACTGGGTCTGGTTTCATTGTAAGAGAGAACTTCTTAATGAAGAAATTCCCATGAGGAACACCTCCTTGCTACTTAGTCTTATAGAATTATCTTGAACCCAGATTCTTTTTTCCCTTAATATCATTTTATTTTTTCCAATTATATGTAAAAATAGTTTTCAACATTCATTTTGTAAAATTTTGGTTTTGAATTTTTTTGTCCCTCCCTCCCTTACCTTTCCCCTTCCCAAGATGGCAATCAAAATATATATATATATATATATATATATATATAGAGAGAGAGAGAGAGAGAGAGAGAGAGAGAGAGAGAGATTGATTATATATATATATAGAGAGAGAGAGAGAGAGAGAGAGATTGAGAGAGGTTGATTGCAATATATATATAGATATATAGATATATTTCTATATATCTATATCTAGATAGATAGATAGATAGATAGATAGATAGATAGATAGATAGATAGATAGATAGATAGATATAGATATATATAGTGCAAGAAAAGTCAGACCAAAGGGGGAAAAACATGAGAAATGAAACAAACCAAAAAAAAGGGAAAATATTTTGTTTCAATTCACACTCAGTCTATATAATTCACTTACTGGATGCAGATGGCATTTTCCCATCCCAAAGCTACTGGAATTGCCTTGAATCACCTCATCGCTGAGAAGAATTAGGTCTATCATGGTTCCTCATCATATAATTTTGCTAATTTTTTGTATACAATGTTTTCCTGATTCTGCTCACTTCACTTAACATCAGTTCATATGAGTCTTGCCAGGCTTTTCTGAAATCTCCTGCTCGGCATTTCTCAAAGAACAATAGTGTTCCATTACACCATAACTTCCTCAACCATTCCCCAATTGATGGGCATCCATTTTCAATTCCTTGCCACTACAAAAAACTGCTGTTACAGACAATTTTGCACATGTGGGTCCTTTCCCCTCTTTTATGATCTCTTTGGTATACTGACCCAATAGTGACACTGCTGGATCAAAGAATATACAGTTTTATAGCTCTTTGGACACAGTTTTCAATTATAGAGTCCAACTTCTTAAACTCTGATTTATAAGTCCATATGTAAAATAATGTGAGGGGTCATGAAATTATGATTTATTATCAGTAAATGTTTGATTTGTATGTCAATTTTATATATCTATATATGCAGGGATATGTAAAAATTTCTCAGGCAAAAAAGTCATAAAGAGAAAAAAGTTGAAGTAGCCCTGAAAGAAACAAGAATTTAGATGACTCATCCAATGTCACAAACTATTATGTATCAAAAGAGGAATTATTGTTAATTATAACCAAATTGTGCTATTGCCATGCCCATCATTTAAAATTTATTCAGTTCCATTTGCAACCATCTGTACAGCATTTATTACATATAAATCTTTGTTCTAAGTACTACACAAACAAAGAAATAAATATAC
Organism: Sminthopsis crassicaudata; assembly: GCF_048593235.1. Classification (NCBI taxonomy): domain Eukaryota; kingdom Metazoa; phylum Chordata; class Mammalia; order Dasyuromorphia; family Dasyuridae; genus Sminthopsis; species Sminthopsis crassicaudata. The sequence goes on from NC_133622.1 coordinate 11,523,025, forward strand.
CTATCCCTGTCCTCAAATCTGTTTACACTCTACTCTATAAGCATATAGGTACCAAATAGACACAAACTAAAGATTAAGAAGTCATGCTCTTTCTCTCAAAAACTAGAAGGATTTTATCTTTTTGACCTGACTCTGTGTGCCTATAATTAAGTGACTTTAAGCTTTCTGCATCTCCATTTTCTTTTTTTTTTAATCGTGACTATACCTTTATTTTTTTATTAATTTTATAATTATAAATTTTTTGACAGTACATATGCATGGGTAATTTTTTACATTATCCCTTGTACTCCCTTCTGTTCCGAGTTTTTCCCCTCCTTCCCTCCACCTCCTCCCCTAGATGGCAGGCAGTCCCATACATGTTAAATGTATTATGGTATATTCTAGATACAATATATGTGTGCAGAACCGAATTTCTTGTTGCACAGGAAGAATTGGATTCAGAAGGTAAAAATAATCTGGGAAGAAAGATAATAGTGCAACGAGTTTACACTCAATTCCTAGTGTTCCTTCTTTGTCTGCACCTCCATTTTCTCTGGGAAATGGGTGGGTTGGATGATGAAATCTTTAAAATTACCTTCACACTCTGATTCCATGATTACCTGGAGTTCTGTAAGTGGAAAAACTGAACTGAACGTTTTCAGATCAAGAAACGCTAAGCTCAACTCTCTCCCATGAGCTTGATTGGCCTCCAGTTCATATTTCTGAAACCCTAAATAAACTCTGAGTCTAAAAAGCCTTATTAGCAGCCCACAGTGCTGGGGAGCTTTAGTCTGGGAGCTGTGGGTGAGGACATGTTGCCAGAAGTGCTTTTAAAAGACAAAGAGAGAAAGAAAGCTTGGGTGACTGGATTACATCAGATAAGTCATTCCTATTGGCAGGGATTCTAGTAAAGCAGTGTCAATATTTTCCTGGTATTGCTGCTTCCTGCTTGAGGGAGGAGAGAAAGTTACCAGTTTCCAAATACCAAGTTTCCACACCCAAGCTCATTGTGCTTCTTCCTCTGAATTCCCTCATTCATGGAGCCCCCAAAACCAAGATTGGGAAATTTTTAAAAATGGTGGTCTAGTTATAGTCAAAATTACTGTTACCACTGCTCACATTTGTTTCCTAAGTTCCTTTCTCTCACAAATAAATGGGGGAAATAGCCACTTTGGGGTGAACTTCACCATTCCCACATTAAATCAAAAGCTTTTATTAAACAATATATTAGAAATCAAGGTCCCTGTTATCACAAAGGTGTTCCTCAGGCAATTGACTTACTGGCTGTGGTTTCCCTCATCTGTAAAATGAAGGAAACTAACTTTCTATGTTTTATTTTCTGCTCCAGCACATAAATCTAGGATTATGAGCCAAAATTCCAACCTTCAAGCAGCTTACACTTTTCTTGGGAAGATAAGCAATAAAGAAGTATATCAGTTAAATAGCAAGTGTGTGTGTGTGTGTGTGTGTGTGTGTGTGTGTGTGTGTGTGTGTGTGTGTGTGTGAGTGTGTGTGTGTGTGAGAGAGAGAGAGAGAGAGAGAGAAAGAGAGAGAGAGAGAGAAAGAGAGAGAGAGACAAAGGCAGAGAGACAGAGACAGACAGAGATAGAGACAGAGACAGAGATAGAGACAGAGACAGAGAGACAGAGAGACAGAGGGAGAGGGAAGGAGAGAGGGAGGAAGGAAAGGAAAAAGGGATAAAGAAAAGGAGGGAGGACTTTCATTTTCAAAGTATTCTCCAATTCTTGACTCTCCTGCAGTTGTAAACTTTTTAAAAATATATTTTGGATAACTTTATTCCCATTGCCATCCTATTTATGCATTAACAGCTATTTTTCTAAAAAAGGCTCTAGAAGCTTTACCAGGCTAACTAAGGTGGCTGCTGTTCACAAAAAGGTAAGCCCCCTCACTTTAGACAGTGTTGTATTGTATAGATATCCTATACAATAGGAATACTTATTGAGAGATTAGGGGCTTACAGTTAAATTTATCAAAATAGCTTCAAATATTCTAAATTCCCTTGGTCTTGATAATGATCATATTTAAAACTTAGCGGGCACCCTCTGTGTTCAGGATACTGCTGATAGACCTCTGACAACCTTACAGTTCAGCAGTGTGAGTATGAAAAAACTAATCAGTTATAATTAACGATAGTACAAAGTATACCAAGTTATGAGCTTTTAAATTTGGAAAAAACATTTACGTGAGCTACAATTTGGATCGTTACATGGGATTTATTCAATTTTGTAATGAGGGCACTGAGAAGGAGAGTTGGTTAAGGAACTTTTTTTAATTATAGCTTTTTATTTACAAGATATGTGCATGGATAATTTTTCAGCATTGACTATTACAAAACAAACTTTTTCCCCTCCTTCCCCCATCCCGTCCCCTAGATGGCAGGTTGACGAATATATGTTCAATATGTTAGAGTATAAATTAAATACAATATATGTCTACATGTCCACACAGTTGTTTTGCTGTACAAAAAGAATCGGACTTTGAAATACTGTACAATTAACCTGTGAAGGAAATCCAAAATGCAGGTGGACAAAGTTAGAGGGATTGGGAATTCTATGTAGTGGTCCATAGTCGTCTCCAAAACAGAATCCATTCCTAATCAGCCCTTTTCCGGCGTGTTGTTGGTGCTTAATAAATGCTTGATTTATTGTTCAGTTGAATATTTTGTATTGTAGCTTCCAGCCTTGAAGAAGGTTATTTAAGACCAGGGATGGATATGTTGATTGGAGCTTTCAGCTCTAATGTCTACCATGACCACTAATAGGCTTGGAAATTCAGTTGCCAAGGAAATTGTAACCTACTTCTCTGTGGTGAATTCTAATGAAATTCACTTCACATCTTGACCAGAAGAGTTAACTCAGCTGCCTATTAACAAATGCTTAAAAAATAACACAATACTTTGCAAAATAGGCGCAGATTTATAGTGAGTGGCTCCTGATCAAAAACAGCTGTGCAAATGATCAGACTCACGGGCCTGAAAGAAATCAGGTGGTGGTCAAGTAAGGAAGTTAATTAAAACTTAAAGTTCAACATACAACCATCCATATTAGTTGTGTAATTTTTTTTTGGATTATTGACGGCTGGTCTCAGTCGCAGGTCAGGGATCCGAAATATTTATCAGTGCTGAGATGGATGTAAATAAACCACTTGTATTCTGGGTAATAGGTGTGTTTGCCAGGCAGTCACCCCCTGGTAGAGCCATCCCTTCAGAAGGGCTAAAGAAGGGTGAGGGTGACTGATGGGCAACAGACCTGTTGGTGAGGTGGGAGCCTGTCTCTCTAAGCAGGTGAAGACATCCCTCAGGGGATTGGGAGGGCGAGAATGAAGGCAGCTGAAGCAGGCTCTGTGGACATCACTCAGGATGCCAGGATCATGCACTGCATCTCAAGCCACCTTGACTCTTGTCTTGTTCCTGGATTTTGATGACTCGGAAGAGAGAGTGAAGTTGACAACTCTGTGTGACATCATTTCACTTAAATCCAGTTCACGTGAGAATCAAGACATCACCCATGTCAAGGGTCCTCTTCAAAAGTGAGAGACAAACAACACTGTTTCCTGACACTTGAGTCTCTACTTGTTTCCTTGCCACAGAGCTTCCATCTGAATGTTGCTGACAAACTACATGATTTGTGGGTAAATATTCTATATTAGTTTTCCATTTAGAAAATCTCACTTTTTTATTTCTTAATTTTCATTCTGAAGATTTATTGAAGGCAGATTTCTTTTGCTCAGCAGAAGGAAGTGAACCAAATCCTCTTAAGGTCAATTCCCATTAAGTCAATTCTATGGGGACACTCAGATTATTTGGCTGCATTGGAATTTCATTCATTTAAATATTGCCAAATGTAAGTGGACCGCCAGGTAGGACTTGGAACTCCTTTCTTACAGGGGGATTTTTGCCCGTGTTATTTGTTGTGAGAGTGATCCTAGAAGAAGAAAAAAAAAAAAAAAAAGAGCAATTCCTGGAATTAGTATTATAAAGCCAACATCTAGCTCTGGAATGGAATGGCATTTCTCTGGAAGAAGTGAGCTCCTCCCTATTACAGGTCTCCAAATGGAGAGTGAATGACCTTTTTTGGGCCATTTTTAAAGGTTATTCACACTCGAGAATAAATTGCTCTGGAAGATCTTGGGGTTCCCTTTCATCCTAAAGGTTTTTTTGTTTATTTGTTTGTTTTTTAATTCTGTAATCTGCAAGACTATTAATAATATGAGGATTGAAGAATGGGATAGTTGAAGAGGACTTCTCTTCACAATCTAGGAGTGAAAATCTAGCCCTGAATTCTTTCAATTTCCCCCCCCCTCCAAAAAAAGTAGCCAACTTGCTTAATTATTTTATTAAACTAATTAATTCCAATTTAAGTTTTTCCATTAACTTGCTGTGGGACTATGATCAACTCATCTAACCTTTCTACATCTCTTTCTACATCTATAAAATAAAAATTTGGCTATAGAGGCATAAAATTATAGATTCTTGATATTGAGGATAAAGGAAAGGTGTTGTTTAATATGGAAGAGATGAAAAATAGCTCAGCTAGGGTAAAGAGCTGAAACTCTTGAGTTAATGCACTGAGGTCAGACAATCGAGCACTTGTGGCTAATTACTGATCGGACAATACTCTATAAGAATAAGCTTGGAAATGGCCCTTCCCACTCTCCTGTGCTGGTCTAATCGTTCGGTGTATACTGAGAATTGTGGGAGGGACTAGGAGGTGCAGGGAGACTAGCCAGGGTCACTTCTGCGAGAGAGACGATGAAGTCCACTCTCTTCACTTCTACTGCTAAAGACCAAGAATAAAGACTTTTGCTTATCCTGACGCTGGCTGATTCTGAGCATCCAGGTCGCCACAAGCTAGTGGTAATGGTTTAATCAGTAAGCTATAGCAAGCACTAGTATGTTACAGATGATAGCTTCAGAGGCACCTTACAGTTTTGAGATGTTATAATTTTCTCTTCCAGCTTTTTGATCCTTTTACTTATTTGATTAATTGATGATTTCCATACTTATTAATCAAAACCCTTTTGGCTGCACTTTTTTTCTCCTTCCACTTCTTATTCTTCTGTTCCCTCATCCTCCTTCCAAACACTGAATTAAGGCATCATGTATATTCTAGGATTGCTAGCAGAGAAGCCACAGGAGAAAACACTAAAAGAAAAGAATATTAATTTGATTCACAATTGAAATAAGCACAGATGTTATAAGAACAAGAACCAATAATAAACTGCTGAGAGAAGTGAGGTATATAGCATTTATGAATTTTCTTTCCTCTCTTATAGGACATTCATAAAAACAAGGACATTGCTTTCTCATAACATTCTCCAAATGATTAAAAAAAAGTTTGCAGTAAAAGCAAAATGAAATAAAAATTAAAAAAAAACCTTGGTTTAAATGGCCAAATGAATTCCAATATTTGTTGCATTAAATTATTAGAATAATTAAGTGGAAAGAAAATCAAAAAGCCTGGCTTTGAGCTCAGCCCCAACACTATGTCACCAAGATTCAATTTCTGTATTTGACAGGAATACAATTGAAATAATGGACAGAGCTCTTGATTTAGGATAAGAAGTTGAGTTGTATAAGTTTTACTGCTAATTTTTATGACTTGTTCAAGTAATTTTTCCTCTGTGGGCTATGGTTTCTTCACTTCTGAAATAAGGGAGTTGATTCTGAAAATCCTTTTGTAATGATGTAAGCAAATGACTAAAATATCCATCTCCTTTGATCTGGTAAACCTACAGCTAATCATATATTATAAGGAGATCCAGCATAGAGAGGGCTCTTATACATCGAAATAATAAGTCATGTTTGTTCATTTGGGCAGTGGTCTGAACTTTTTCATTTTTACACTCCATCAGCAAAAGAAAAAGCACATTCCCATAATGTGTGTATTTAACGTGATATATCTATATTACTATTAATATTAATATATACTAAATATAATATTACATATAAAATAATATATGTTATTTATATATAATATTACATATAATAAATATAATATTAATATATACTAAATTCATAATATATATTAGTACACATACGAATAATTGTGTACATGAAGAAATTTTCATGACATAGAAATGTATAAAGATGAGTAAAATAAAATAATCTTTTATCCTTGAATCAATGGAGAAACTCTGGAATTCATTTCACAGAGCCGTGGTATCATCAGGCCATGAACATTAGGAAAATCACTTCAGTAGATGGAGTGGCAAGGGGAGAGACTTGAGTTACCCAGAGAGATTGATTAGGCAGCTGTCATAATACTAAGGACAAGAGGTGAGGAAATCTTGAACTACGGTGGGTGATTGTGAGAGAAGAGTGAATTGAACAGATGACAAAAATCAGGCCTTTGTTGGGTTATATGGGATGAATGAAAGTGATGCTTGAGTAAACCTAAGTGACTGGAAGGATGGTGCTGTCCACCACACAAGAAAAATAGTTCAGATTCAGCCCACTCTTGAGCCTCCTATGAGCATCTGTCTCATCCTAAATAAAAAGGGAGGATCAAGAATTTTGGTCCCACTACCCTAGAGTAGCGAGCCCAGCTGCTCCCTGGAGAGCATCTATCTGTCACAGATTTGTGTTTTGGAAGGCAGGAGGCAGCTGTGCTCAGGGTAGGAGATTCACAACTGCATTTGCCTAGGTGGGCATCTATGTAGAGCCCAGCTACAGTGTCCTGAGGGAACCACGCTGACTCAGAAAGGCACAAGTTGTGAGCTTGAACAATACAGGGAAGAGGGCCTTCAGCAATAAGGGGAGGATGGTGATAATGGAGAAAAGTCCCATGATTACTGCCACATTATAACTGGCTGACTCAGGATTAAGATATAGCTTCCATTTTTAAAAAATATTGGATTAAAGAACTGCTAATCATGGATTAGGATCTTCATTGTGGCACATAAATATAATGAAATATTTTACATTTCAGAAAAAATAATAAATATGAAGAAAATATGAAAAGACAACAGGAACTGATGCAAAGTAAAATAAGCAGAACCAGGAAAATAATGTAAACAATTACTTTCTTAAAAATAGAAAAACAAATAACAAAAATTGAAAGGGAACACGGAAATCAGAATGACACAGAAGAGATACTAGATTGTATCTCCCTATCTTTTTTTGAAGAGGTAGGGAATATATATGGATGTGGGACATGGACTATACCATCTGGCTTTGTTAAAATGATGGCTAAATTTACAAAATTGCATTTTTCCCCATTTTAATTTTTTATTAATTTAAAAGGATGGATTTCTTTATATAGAGATGAGAAGGATTATATTAAGAAATGAAGCTGATATAAAACAAAAGATATTGACAAAAGGTTTGAAAATAAAACAAAAGTGTTAGACAAGGTATCATTATGTTCCTGTACAGTTCATGATCCTGGGATGCTCTAATGAGGAGGACAGGAGATTGTTCTTGTTCCACTTATTCATATTATTACAGTAAGGATACAATTGGATAATGTCTCCATGACATCTGATAAGTGTGAAAGAATTGCTAGATCATTATGAATTATTATTATATAAAAATACTGTGTTAGACTAGTGCTAGGAACAGCGGACCAAGAGTTAAGAAGACCTGAGCTGACATTTTACCTTTGACTCCTACTGACTGTGTGACTGCAAGGAAATCTCTTCACTTCTGTGCCTCAGGTAAATCTCTAAGGCTACCATTTAAAGATGAGTTGCTAATATAAATTTTTGGAAGGAGTTTCCCATGTTAATAATCCTTTTTACTAATAAAATCAGAAGCTCTACCCTCCTCAGAAATGTTTTCCTCTTCCCATTGGCCTGGAGAAATCTGTCCCTGTAAAGCTGTCTTGCTCTGAACACAAAATGATGATTTTTTTTTTGCAGTAACCTTGGATAAAATAGCAGTAAGGTCAACTCAAAGACTCATGATTAAAAGGGGGGTTGTATTCCAAATTTATCTTCCATTTCGCTGTCTTTGTTTAGCTACTTCTAAGCAAATAGAAAGGAAGATATTAATCAAAACTAATTATCTGGACAGGAAAACTTGCTTATGTCATTTCTGAGGGATTAAGAAGGAATCGGTTTTGGTATCGAAAACCTTGCTATTTGGATCCTTAGAGAAGACTGAAATTTGAATGTGATCTGTGGGAAAACATTCCATAAAGGAGCAAAGCAAGCGAGTTTTGTTGTACTTAATTTGGCTTCATAAATGTAACATGATGGAACTTGTTACCTCCAAGTACTCTGTTAGATCTTATCCACTGGGGAAGGTGAGCAGGATCACAGCTGTTCAGACTTTATCCAAGCTAAATTGGTGTTATGGACAATTAATCTTTTGAAACCATTAAGGCATATCTGTAATTTCTCACTTTTCAGAAAAGTAAGAGGCAGGGAGCATAAATCAGGTTCTTGGCCAGTAGTCCAGAAGTTTGCCCAACTGACAGCAGAAGACAAATGTCCGAAGAATTTTTTTTCCATCAGAGCAATCCATATTTCACAACACATATGAATATGAACATCCCGAAATATTCCCAGACTGAGAAAATAGTAAAATTGGGTATTGGATTTTTCCTAACCTATTTTTTTAGATGCAGGATCAGTCTAGAAGAGCCACTAATGACCGGAGTTCCTTATAGGAATACAGAGCGGTCAGATTTCCTTTTACATTATCAGATGGTATAGGTCTTCTAGCCCATGACCCAGGCATTATGGGAAAAGTTTGACTAAAAGAAAGAATCATGTCTCAGACTGATTGCAGGCTGAACTGCAAAACAACAGGCTAAGTGCTGCAGGCTGAATACAATCAATAAAAGATTCAAAATCACAATATCTGGACTAAAAAATAAATAAATTGGACTTTTTTTGCCTTAGAAATGAGATCAAACACAGCCATCCAGAGTATTGGACAGGATGTAAAGTTAGGCAGAGGGAATTGTCAAATTTGACTTAAGAGAGCCTTTGAATATCTATCTGACATCTTTCAATGAACATCAGAATGGAGCATGAAATGAGTTTCTTACAAAAATCACAAGTGTACATATTTACACCTGTCGCTGTCAGTTCCATATTTCATGCTCAGAAGAGAGAAACTAATTACATTGCAGGTTTGCTTCCTCAGTCTTTCAGAGGGACTCATTGAGGTTTTTCTCCCTGACCTCCTTTTGTGGATAGTATCATACTTTATTCTTAATTATTCCTCCTTGCCTACTATAAATTAAATGGCAAAATTACGGAAGGAAGTGGAAATTGCAAGGTTCAATAAATGTGCCAGATGGGTAAACCTTCTGATTTAGATAGCTTAGGTTTCTTATTGTGTACTTAGACTTCTTTATCCTTTTCTCCCATACTATACAGAAATCATGTGCAAAAGTGATAGGATTTGGATAGGTACAGTTAAACCAGAATATCTTGGTATAATGGCTGGAGGAGCAGACCAAGTAAGGAGCCTGGCATTCTAGACTTGTCCTTCCTCCTGTTTGCCATGTGACTTTGGGTGTCCCTTCAGCTCTCCATGACTCAGTTTCCTTATCTGTAAAATGAGCCAAACTACATGAACTCCAAGATTCTTTCTAATTCAAGATCTTTGTTCCTATTAACTCCATCAACTTTAACATTCTGAGGTCATGATATTCTTTCCATGTTTCCCAGATGCCTATAAACTCACCAAGGTGTCAGAAATATATGACAAAGACCTGGCCCACTGCATTAAAGAAACCATCCAAATTAGTTAGATAATATTCATTTGAATCAGAGGGAAAACTGAGGTAACAGCCACGTAGGGGGTTGTCTTCCTCCGGTCTGTCAATTTGCCCCTCAGGCCCCTCTTCCCTTTTCCCATCCTCTGCAACCAGTTCTGTGCTGTGGGTAACTGGCTGATTAATTCAGAGCACCCACAGAAACACAAATGTCCACTTGTATCTTGTGGAAGCAGGTAGTTCAAGGTTTGGGCTAATGTAACAAAACCGTGCTGAGAGAGCACATAGTTTATGGTTTTGGTTTGGATTCTGCTTTGTTGTGTTTCTCCTGCTTTGTTTTTAGAGTTATCCTATAGGAAAGGGTATTTTCCTTTAGCTTCCATGGATCCTGAACTCTATCACTTGGAATAACATATTAGAATACATAAAATAGATGCCAGCTTTTCCCCCAGCAGCTCCAGGGCCACTGTGCTTTGGGCCAGAAGACTTAGAAAACTCCTAAGCGTTTACCTCTGGGTCACATTTGGGGTACTTATCCAAGGAATCTTCATGGCCTTCTAACAGCAAGCAAGCTTCATGGGTCTGTGTTCAGAGAATCTCCTGGGTGAGGGTCCCAGGGGAAGAGAATGGAAAACAGCCATGGTCAGGTTGCTAATCAGCTGAATCCCATGGATTTGATAATGAGCACTTCCTTTCAGTACACTGATCAATGCAGTAATAATGCATGATTCAAGGGGACTATCAAGGAAACATGCTAAAGAACACCTAATAGAGAACTAATGGATTGAAGATAGGAAATAAGACAAAAATTTTCATTATGGTAATTGCAGAGATTTGCTTTGCTTTATTAGAAGTATTATTTACAAGTTTTTTTTCCTTCCTTCCTTCCTTCCCTCCCTCCCTCTTTTCTTCCTTTTTTCCTTCCTCCCTTCCTTCCTTCCCCCTTCCTTCCTTCCTTCCTTCCTCTTTCTTTTTTTTCTTTCTTTCTTTCTTTTTTTCTTTCTTTTTTTTTCTTTCTTTTCTTTCTTTCTTTTCCTTTTTTTCCTCTCTCTCTTCCTTCCTTCCTTCCTTCCTTTTTCCTTCCTCCTTTTCTTCAATTCCCTTCTCTTTGTCCCTTCCTTGCTTTGTCTCTACTTTTCTTTCTTTCTTTCTTAATCTCTTTCCCTTTGTTTCATGAGGAATAGGGAAAGAACATAAATGATCATCAATTTTTTTAATTATTTTTTTTCAAACAGTCTAGGCAGAAGGAAAAGAGCACAAATGATGAAAACATAGTTGGAGCTATGCTGAACTCACTTGCAGATGAATAGGCAAGACCTGATGGAAGAGCTAGGATATCCTTGGATCTTTGAAGACCATAATTAAGTGAGGAAATAATCCCAGCAATGAGAAAAAATGAAAAGATGCAAGTGAGTATGTGAAGTGAGAAAGATGAAAGTTTCCCTCAATGGCTATAGAGCAGAATGGCAACTACAAATCTGAAAATGTATCTCCGAAATAAATACACACTCATTGAAAACAGCATGAGTCCTATACTGAGGACATTTTTATATTCATGCACATCATGTGCCTCAAATCGTGGAAATATTACGGCCCATCCAGCGTGCTAAGCCCATTTGAATATTTCCCTTTTTACGACTTTTCTTCCTTATTCTGTCTCATAGACAAGCTTCCCTCACAGTGCTTTTTTATCCCTGGAAAAAATGGTGTCTTGTTTTGCCCCTGCCCGGGAAGATGTGCTGTCATCAGAGAGCAGGGATCCATATGCTCTTATGGGTTTGTTGACTGCTCACCCCCCTTCCCGTTGTGTTTGTGAAAAGGCCTTTCCAACCTGCTGGGAATTTTTACTTTTCTCTTGTGTACATGTCTATGGTCTTGAAAATGTTAATATCGAGCTAAGATGTTTTCATTAAGTGTCTTTGGTTACAGTGTGGAGAGGAAAAATAGCTCTACAGAAAACCACACCTCCTCCTGCCATTTAGACTTATTAAATATTCAAGCTGTTCCTCAAATATACTCAGAGTCCTTGCAGCTTCATCAAAGTGCAGCTCTCCCTCCTTTTGCTATGGGACACTAGTACAATATGTTTCCTGCAGTGGCTACCCACAAACAAGCAGACTGCTGCCTTCCTCACCATCTGAAACTCAAAAGTAGCTTAAAGTAGAGATGATTATTGTAATTAAGGCTACAGTTTCAAGGCAAGGAGGATGATGGTCATATCCACGTTAGGAAAAAACACCACAACTTCCTCATCAAATAGATATAGAAAAAAACAATCACAACAAACCCAGCAGTTATTTTGAGTTAAAATTGACTCAAAGAGTGACTTTTAAATGACTGCAACAAAATGGTACAAAAATTGCATCCTTTCAGATCACAGTACTTCATCAAAAGCCTCAACACCACGAAGGTAGAAGAAATAAACTAAACCTGCCTTTGCAGTAATGCTGGGATTTGTTCGGTTGGACTTTTTTTCAAATGATGATAATGGAAAAATGTAAAATGAGTTTGCCCAAGATTCATAGATTTGGGATCCCAGAGGTCAACCTGTCTATCCTATCCTGGTGGTCTCTCCTGTGACACCCTAATTACTGGGCTATTTGTATACCTCCAACAATAAGGGAAAAGGCCACCCACAGATGAAGGTTTCTTCCTATTCCCCAATGGAATATAAGCTACTGAAAGATACCCCTAATGCCTTCACAATGCCTTGAACATCATAAATATTTACTTGTTAATTTATTTTTGACATTCTCTTCTTTTTAAATTTTGAGTTCAAAACTCTCCTTCCCTCCCATGGCTCCCCTAACCATGGAGAAGGCAAACAATATGATAGCAATTATACATGTGAAATTGTACAAAATGCAAATCAAGTAAGAGGATGCAAGAAAATGATCCTTCAATTTGCACTCAGAGTTCATCAGTTCTCTCTCTGAATACAGATAGCTTTTTTCTATCGTGAGTCCTTTAAAATTATTTTGGAACAGGATCAGCTAGATGGCTCAGTGGATAGAATCCCTGTCCTGAAATCAGACATTCACGGCTTCCTGGATGTGTGACCCTGGTGGTCCAAGGCCCTGGTGACTGCTGCCATCTTAGTGTCTATTCTAATCTCTGCCCCGGAGGGACCTCGCCCTCCTTCTGGTCCTCACGCTGTTGGACTGCTGCTATGGCCAGTTCCAAGGGCCATCTCTGGAGCTCCTGCCCCCTCTGATCCTCTTTTCATCCCAGGGTTGCAGTTGTCATGGGCTGGTAACAGGTCTCCTTGTGAACTTTTGTTGGTACTGCCACTGCAAAATTTGATTTGAGGCATGTGAAGTTTAGAGGGGAATATAGGAGAGTTCAGTGAATCCTGACCTGTACGACACCATCTTGAGATTAACCTGTGACAAAAAAAAAGATAAAAAGATTTTAAAAAGATAAAAAATAGAGATTAACCTGTTATAAACGTTCCTTACATTTAATATAATTATTTAATGGTAAAAGATTTTTTCTTTTTATTAAATTGAATTTGTAATCTTAAAACTGATCACATTTTTCTTTTCTGTTCTCAAGTAAAATGTGTATAAATCTTTCTTCCAAATGACAGTTTTTCAGACTTTCAGATAATTTTTCACTAATCTTCTTTATATTAGTCAGCTCAAGAGAAACACCAGGATTAGAGGAATTGATCAAATCCTCACTTTGTCTTTTAACCACTTAAGGGTCCTTTAACTAGCCACTTAACTGTTTTATATCTCAGTTTCTTCCAATGTAATAAGGGGATTAGATCATGACCCATATAAGTTCCTTCTGATGCTAAATGTATGAGTATGTTACTGTTTCTACTTCTCCCTGTCTCCCATGGCTTCTAGATCCCTTGTCGTTCTGTCTTCCCTCTTCTAAATAAGATCCACCTTGCAAAAAATGTCACAGAAGTGGAGTCAACTGAACTTAGTAAGATCCACCTTGCAAAAAATGTCACAGAAGTGGAATCAACTGAACGTGGCAACAGATTCTAGATGAGGGATAAGAAAGTGATGGATTGAGGATAAAATCTAAGGGGAGCTTGTAAAACCAGAAAGATCATAGTGCCTTTGGAGTAATATCAAGATGAGGAAGAGGAGAGGACTTGAGGGAAATGGTAATGAGTGCAGTTTTGGACATGTGGGGCTATCACTTTCCTATTACTCCTATTAATGTAACCCTCATCATCCCATATGTAGATTCTCATTTATATATAATGCTCAGTTTCTGGTCATGTTAATCACTTTTGAAACTTATAGGAATTGGTAATATTATTACCTAATAAAAAACTTCATAAAATCTAGTGAAATTTTGAGATCATGCGTAATATAGATAACAAAAAGACTCAACAATCTTCCTTTATTTTTTCCTCCAGAAAATGAAATGAAGTTATATGTAGTTTTACTCTATTAAAATTATTGATTTATTTGGTTTTTTACATCACTAGCATTTTTGGATATTAATATTTCTCTTCTCTCCTTTTCCATAAAAAACTCATAAAAACATTGAAGTGTTCCTTATTTAAAACAATCAAAATTAACTGGAAGTGATCATATTTATTTTGACAACTTTTTTAAGTCCATTTTTAAACTTGACCTAAAGAGGTCAAGGGAATCAAATCACTCTAGATAAATCTAGAATTGTTTTTTTTTCTTTTAATGTGTATTTCTATTTCAATTTCCACAGAATAAGACTAATTTCATAGTAGGGTGAGAAAAAATGTGGCCAATGGCTCCTCCTTTAAAAAATTTTCAGTTAAAGATGACCTTTCCAATTTTAATTCTGACTAGCCATGGGCTCTATTTTCCTTTTCTCAGTACATATTATTTATCATGATGTGCACTAGTTCCTTTCACAAGCCACTGCCCAAACTACCTCTGAAGTATCACTAAATCAGTGCTAGCAGAGTGCAAGGGGCACAAAGCCAGCAATTCACACCTGAATAATCTCAACACATTTTATTTGTCAAAATAACGCTCTTCTCTAAACTCATTCACCTTACTACCTTTTTTCATGGAGGGCATTTCGACATATTTTGATGACAAACAAATTTGATTTAGTATCAATAAAGAACATTATAGACTGGTTTCATTACTGAATGTGGATGCAAACATTCTAAATAAAATACTAACTAAAAGTTTACAATAATATATTACAAAGATTATATGTTATGACCAAGAGGGAGTTATACCAGGAATATAGGAATGGCATAACATAAGGGAAACTATTAACACAATTGATTTTGTCAATAATAAAAGTAAAAAGAAGTCCAATAATTAGATCTATTTCCAAAGATGATTAAGGAAAAAGGCAAATAATCGATATGTTCTAAAATGATAGTAGCTCTGTTTGTAGGGGCAAAGAAATGGAAATTGGAGAGATGCCCTTCAGTTAGGGAATTGCTGAACAAGTTGTGTTATATGACTGTGATGGAATACTACTGTCCTATAAAAAATGATGAGTTCAGTGATCTTAGAAAAACATGAATAGAATTGCACAAAATAATCAAAAGAGAGATGAGTAGAACTAAGAGAACACTGCATACAGTAACAGCAGTGTTGTTTTAAGAAGAATTTTGAATGACTAAGTTATTTTGACTACAATAAATACCCTAATTAATACAAAGGATCAATGAAGGAAGATGCTATCTGCATCCAGAGAAAGAACTGATAAATAGAAGTTTGTATAGAATGATTTCACATATAAACATATTAGTATCTATTCATAGCCATCTCTAGAAAAGGAGAAAGGAAAGAAAACACAGGAAAATAAAGAAATTTACATGAAAATTGGGTTCTGTGTAAAAGGGATAGCAAGTTATATACAATAGATTTGCAGTTTCATGTGCAATAATGTTTGTTATTCTAGCTTATGGGAATGTGTATGTTATCCCATAACTTTAAAAATAAATAAAAATTTTAAAGTAAAAAAGGAGACTGGAATATATTTTATGGTATTTTAGCATTGAAGGAGTTTAGAAACAACACAATTATAAATGAAGTTTAGAAATGGGAAGTTATTTGCCAATGGTTCCTTGGCTCTTTATTGGCAAAGTCCAAGCCAGAAGCCTTTTTTATACCCAGATTTCATTGTTCTTTTTACTATGTCTTCCACCTTTATTTCTCAGAGCTGAATGATCCGCTCAGTGTCAGAGCTATAGCATATAGCCAGAAATGTTAAACTCATGCAGGTAGTCTGGAAAACTCTTAGATGGAGAGCTGAGGATGGGGACAAAGCAGATTAAATGAAATTGGGAAATGTTTAACAGAACATATAAAATACAATACAGTATAGATAATGTTTACTTATGATTTTTTAAATCATTATTCAGCCAATAGAGCCCCATTTCTATTTGTGTTTGATATCACTGATCTACTCCAATTTCTTCATTTTGTCAGATATAAAGTGATTTGTTCAAACATCTATAAATGATAGAGCTCGAACTTCAGTCCAGCCTTTCCTACTGTATCACACTTATTATTTCAGGAAAAAAAAAGGTTAGAATATTTTCTCTTTTTGCTCAATTGCCCTTCTTAAGATTTCTGGAGATTACTGAATCGTTGCAATTTAAGAAGTTGTTTTTAGTAAAGATGGAGATTAGCTTGTGTGTTTTCCTTGACATATCTCATAGAAAATAAAGTAAGCTAAACATTTTCTTAATTCTCCCATGATGTTTTTAATCCTTATAATTATAAGAGCAAAGCTGGTTTTGCTACTTGTTATTTCATAACAGCATTCACAGAACAATTACTGGTCCTTGTTGGTGGAGAATTAGAACACTCTTATTCATAGGATGCTTTTAATATTTTTGTCCTTTTACGGACTAGCCCTCCATATTTTTGTTTTCACATTTGGAGTCTTTGCCTAAGGGCATTAAATATTCTGAATAATAACTGGAAGAGTCAAAGTAATCTATTATTCTTTCAGTAATGATTGGCCCCAATTTGTAATGTTGAGGATTATGACTAAAACTAAAGTTTTAATCCTTACTATGTTATGTTATTATAAGTTAAAATTTTCCACAGTGTTGGTTTCTATCGTCTTACTGGTAATTTCCCTTTATTTATAGGAGACACAATAAACTAACAGGAATTGAAAGCCAATTTCACACCAAAGCAGACCTAGATTCAAGTTCTATTTCTGACACATATTGATTTTGAGACCTTAGATATGTCACTTAAAATCTCTTTGCAATAGGCAATTCCTTTTGTTTGTTTATTTGTTATTTTGCTGAGGAAATTGGGGTTAAGTGACTTGCCCAGGGTCACACAGCTAGGAAGTGTTAAGTGTCTGAGGTACAATTTGAACTCAGGTCCCCCTGAATTCAGGGCCGATGCTCTATCCCTGTGCCATCCAGCTGCCCTGGCAATTCTTTAAGAGTATAAATTGCAGAGAAAGTGCCAACTTGCATTGTTAAAGATAGTTTCCTCACCCAGAATTCCCTAAACAAATGAAAGCACAGGTCCAGTACTAATTGGTATTTATAGCACTATATTTATAAAGCTTAATTCTTATTCTCTACTCTTAAAAATGAATTCTAATGGCCAAATCACCTGACTTTATGGAGCAATCTATTTGGAATCTCTTCACAAGCAAGTGATGCATGTCTAATATAATACCCCATATTTGAAAATTATTTTCCCTTTTTGATTTCAATTATAGTCAGAAATAGTCTTCAAAATATAATCCAGCTTATTTAGAATTCTTCTAAAAGATATATTTTGTCATCAAAAATACTTCCATTTTTAGGCTATTTTTAAAAGAAAAATAAAATAAATTTTGACCCTAAGAAAATTCTTCCTAAAATTTTGTTAATATTTTTATATTTTGAAAATATTTGAAGGTTATAACATAATAAGTAGTCTAAAAAGATATAGAAAATAGTGCCATGAGGTTTGTATTTTCTTTGAAACTTAGCATATTTATTACACATGGGCTAGATGATCTTTTAAAAAATGACTTCATGTAATAAATAGATAAGAAGAAGGCTTAGTTTCCTATATGGTCCCTTTCCAATTCAAGTATCCAGGAGCCTTATGAAAATTTTAGGGAAAACTTTGATTTAGCCATGTTTAAGTATTTCAGAAGTCCAATAATCCCCCATCCCAATAGTCCCCCCTTCCCAAGAATGGATATCACCATAACATTAAAATATATATATATATATATATATATATATATATATATATATATATATATATATATATGTGTGTGTGTGTGTGTGTGTGTGTGTGTGTGTGTGTGTGTGTATATATATATATATATATGTATATATATTTGCATTTAAAAGTAAGTTTTTATGATAGAAGGCGATAGCATTGAATTTGTTGAGGGAGCTATTTAAATCTTATGATGACAGTGTTTCAATGTAAATTAGTCAACGTATTAACTTGGTTAATTTTACTTTAGTGTAGGCAGTCATAAATTAATTATAAGGTAGACTATAACTACCACTCTCCAGAGAGACTGCATAATCACCTGAATAAAAAGTTGAATCTACTTGAGGAAAGGGAGAATCTAGTTGGTTTTTTTGTTTGTTTTTGTTTTGTTTTGTTCTGGTTGTATTTTTAGTCTTTATGTTCTCAAGCTTGGAACTTTTTAATTTAAACTAAAATATGAATTATTTAAATCTTAACATATAAATCTGTTTATCTGAAAGCTTAATATCAATATTAAGATTTAAGATCAAGCAAAAATATTGATATTAAGCTTTCAGATAAACAGATTTGTATGTTTCAATAGTTTGCATTGAATTTTCCTTTTCAGTAACTAGTAGTTGGTTATATCAAGAGAAGTATTGGCTGAGGTGAGTACTTTATAATGCGTGGGGTCTTTAACCAGAAAATAACAACCTCATAAAAGAAACCATACATTAGTGTTTCACTCTTCAATATTCTTTAATTATTTTAATTTATCTTCATTTTTGATCATTTCCTTTTGGAAATGTCTTCCTCCCAATGTAAAAACAAAAGCCAAAGCCACTTAAATGTTGTGGAATCAAGAGGTTAAAAATAAATAGTACTAAAATATATTGAAATAAGTGAATATATCTGGGATCCCATTGTCATAAAAAACTCTTCTACCAGACTGGAACCTATATCTTTTTAAGTAATTTGGTCTAGATATTTTTGTCTTAAACCTGCAGTATATATAAAGGTGTATCTTTAAATCAAAATATTTCATTTTTAAACTACCGTATCTGATGTCTTTTAGGGTTATTGTTTGATAAATCCTTTTTAATTTAAAAAAAATCAAATAACTTAATAGGAACATTATACAGAGTTTGGGAAATATACAAAATGAAAAAGTAGATGGATTGAAATCTGTAATAGCAGAGGGAATTCCTACACCAATGAGATGAAGGCTCCATTGAAGTATTGAATTAAATGAGAGCAGGTGAGTGCCGAAGCCAGTTCCTTCAGTTCTACATCTTGGAACCGACAAATGCTACAAATTAGGACATCGTTTATTGTTTTGTTGACTGTCTAGAGTTTTATGAAAATGAAAATATTTATAATACAAATGAAACTCAAACGTGTGTCATATATTTTGGGGGAGTTAGTGATTAAGCATTTAACAGAACATTACTGAATGAGTGTGAATGCTAAACTCTCTCATCCCATGGTATTTCTCTGATTTCTTTATTTGAAGAAAACCTTTCTCCTTTTATTATTTACAGATCTCCAAACTATGAGCCTATTTCAATTGAGGAAACTTACCTTCAGAAGAATGCCAAAAACCCATTTTGAAGCCATGGATTGTTACAAAAGGTTATGTGGGCTAGTTCACACTGATTTCATACTTCTGATTTATTCAGATATATCATTATTTTATTCAGATTTAAGATGTGATCTCATTTAAACTAAATGCAGAAAGTTCTTCATCAGCTTAGACGTCCTTGAAAGCCACTGTTTAAGTGAAAGGACACCATATAAACAGTTTGTTTAGATTGCTTGAGTGACTTGGACAGAACATATGGGATTGTATAAAACCACCAAGATAGTGTGGGATGGAGGATTCAAGTAGCCAGCAATAGAAGTGGGAGAACCCTTCCCTCCAGTCTCTCAGTCCACGGGGGAAGATATGAGCCCCAGCTCTGCTCAGAATGTCATTCTGCTTTCCCCCCTTGCAAGCTGGGGAGGATAGAAAGTGTAGGAGTCCTCGTTATTGTAGCAGCCCGAGCAGAACAGTTGGCAGGCTGAGGATGGACTGGACGTCTGGAGGAAAACCAGATGCAAGGGAAACATTCCAACCGAAGAAGTCCCAGGAGCCTCTTAGTCCCTATGTTCTAAGGCCCTGGACTCTCTATGTACTAGGGGAAGAAGACTTGGGAAGACGCTTTGTACCAACACTTCTTGGTGGAGCATCTTAATAAGCACCTTCATCCATTGATGTGGACTTCTAATGGTGGACAGAAGCACAATGGTGCGGACAGTAAGGTATGCAAAGCCCAAAGCCTCTGTGTGACCCTTGGAAACTAGATGGGGGAGTATAGAGACTCGCTGTAAAGTGCCAGACTTCCAGGGCAACTTGGGGAAATAGCCCCAGAGCATGCAAGACAAAAATACAACATAATTCAATATAACCCAATACCAAAACTTATAGTACAAATGATAAATATCTAAAGAGGAGGACTGGACAAAAACCTAGAGCCATAAGACAGAATCCAAAAGAAAATTAAAAGTCTTCCAGTCTCAAGTCCTCGTGTTGACCCTGAAAAACATGGATGTTCACCTCTCCCCAGGTTTTCTTTCTTTATCATGAGTTTTTCCAGGTGGAAAAAAAAAGTCATGGAATAAAAAACAAAGAAACAAAAAAATATACAAGAAGGGATTTTCTGGATCACTTAGTTTAGCTGCAATTTAGAAATGGACAAGGTGAGGCTAGTTAGGATAATTTCTCAAAAAATAAATACCTTCATGATGGAGATGACCTTTGAACTAGGCTTTGATAGATGGGTATATTGGGAAAAGGGAAGATATTTCAAGGAGTAAAGGGGATGAACAAAATAAAGCGTTTAATGACTGACTTTTGTAGTTCCGATGAAGTTTTGAGATGTTTTAGGAATTTGTGTCAAGTAAAAAGAGTCATATAATTGAACTTAATTAGATTGTCTAAAACAATCCATAAATGACTATAAATTATAGCCACAAAGAAGGAAGAGAGTGAACCAGAATACAGTTTAAGAATCACAATTGTCTGAGGATCTTGATCTAATACAAATTAAAAAAAAAAAAAGACTAATGATCTTCTCCTAGAATATATTGTGAGATGTCATGGCCTATTAATCCTATTTTCCCCTTAATGAATCAACTACTTGAAGAAGGTGATTTTTCGAGCTAATTCAAAGACATTAAATTACAGCTAGAAATGGTCTTTGTGGTTGTTCAGTCATGTTCAACTCTTGTCATGTGACCCTGTGGCCCAACTGTCCATGGAGTTCTATTGGCAAAGATACTGGAGAGATTTTCTTCTCTAGCTGATTTTACAGATGAGGAAATTGAGGCAAACGGAGTTAAGTGACTTGCCCAAGGTCACCACACTAGGAGGTGTCTGAGACTGAATGTGAACTCTGGTTTTCCTGACTCCAGGCCGCGTTCCATCCAGAATCAACAAGTGCTTTTGGAAGTGGTCTTGGGGACCCTCTTGTCCAACTCTCTCAAAGCTAAGACACAAAGAGCCTGAATAACTTAGCGGGTGAGTACCAGAACCAGCGTTTGAATCTAGTTCCTCTGATGTCAAAGTCTGTGCTCTCCCTACTAAGTGACTTTGGTTTTAAAATGCTTTAGATTTCAAAGAAATAACAGACACACTGTGAGTCAGCCAGATACCTCTGCAAAAAAGACATTGCAGGGAGCCTTATCCCGGTGCCTGAGAAAAAGAAGGGAAAATCTGAAGCCCACTCCCCTGCAAGGAAGCTGAGCCCCTGGGTAGCACATGGCATGAATTCAACATGTTTTATGCAACAAAGGCAGGAAGCCCCACCTGAGGAATCATGCCATGTTGAGAGGGGGCTGGAGCGTGTTCCCCATCAAAACACTTCACTGCATGAGAACACGAGTGGAAATCGGGGGCGCCAACAATAGACTTCCATCAGAAGGAGGCAAATCAACGAAGTGGAAAAGAGGCCTTTTAGTACTCTTGATGGAGAGTCGGGAAGAGAGATGACTTGTTTTTAGTTGTGAACCAAGGAAATTCTCCACTGAGGGTACCAGGTGAAAGGGGGCCAAGCATAAGATTGTTTTAAGAACTCAGCAAATTTCCCACAGCTTTTCAAAAAGAATGCTTTGTGTCATAGAAAATGCTCACTAAATCCAGCATATTTTTAACAGCTCCAAGATTCTGGATGGAACATGAGCTAGCTCCATTTCTTTCTTCTCCTGAGTTTTGCCAGTCATGTTTATTTTTCGAGTCTCCAGACTAACTGCATCTTGTTTTGTATTCCTTTGTACCTCCGCTGTGCCATCTCCACAACAGGTTATTGCTATAAATAGCAGCTCATCTGCTAAAAATTTTAATATGAAATATTTTATTTAAAAACAATAAATCAGCCCAAACAGCTGCATTGCCATTATTCACTCTAACTAACTTATGATGTAGCCAATTGGAAAAAATGCAATTTTCCTAAAGTGCTTCTTTGAATTATTCAAAGTTTCTGTTGCAGCTAATTAATTTAGAGCACATTACCAAAATGAGGCAATGAAAATAAACAAAATACTGAGTGGGAATAGGCATGCAGATGCTGAGTGCAGTGTTCTCTGTGATTTTCGGCTTTATTCATTCTGTGCAAAAATAAGCAGAAGCCTAATGAGGTAAATACATACACTTTTAATAGACTCTATTTATAACGAAAAGTGTATTAGGCAGGAGGTTTGAGTAGAAATCCCATTATGATTTTCTGGGTGTGTAATGTTGCGATTGTTGCTCGAAGGACTTTCTCTCTCCAAGGAAGAATCAAAGGGAATGGTGCAGAGAGTGTGAATTAAGGTGAAGACCTTTTCACCTGTTTATTTTAGGCTGAAGGGAGAGACAGAGGCAATCTAAGAGACTACTTCTATCTCATTTTTCTGATCAGAACTCATCTTGGGGGCATTGTTGGAAGAGAATTAGGAAGACTTATAAAGTCCCCCCAGACAGAATGGAAGACAAATACATTCTTTAAACCATGACTCCTAAAGGGCTAAGCTGCAGAGCTTATTGCAGGCTCTGACCATTCCCTGCTAGTTCCTGTCTTTTATGCACATTTTAAAGACTCAACTCAGCTTAATTTTTAAGAAAGCAGAGAATTTGGGGGGGCGCTATTCTATCCCCATCTCTACCAATAATATAGCCCTAGGATTTCAGACAAGCTGCAATTCAGAACTTCATTTATGGAATCGGTGACAACTTCCCTCACCAGGAAAAAGTAAGAGCAGTGATTTCCAGAAATAGAGCAAATTTGAATGTTGTGTAAAGGCTTGCTGATGGCATTGGGCCCTTTATGGCATAAAAAGATGCAAGGGTAAAAGGATAAATGTTACAGTGAGGATTGTGACTGTGTGGGAGCCCATTCATTCTTGGAACTCTTAGCATTTTATAAATAAAATGTCATAAATGTTATTCTATCTGTATCAACGTCTGCCAAACCAAAAACAATGAGGTCAAGGTTAGACACATGTCTATTGGGTCTGTCATTCATTCATTCATCGGCGAGATTTAGGTCAGGAATCCTCTGAACACATGAAATCCAAGTTTGCTTTGGCAAGTCACAGCTGTGTACAACCTGCCCTGCTGCATTTGAGCTTGGAGTATCGTGTCCTTTTATTTCCTGGGTTACATGGACAAGATATATCACTTTCCTACCCATTTCTCCTTCTTTAAAATGATGAAGAGCGAATGGAGACCTCTGGGTTCTTTTCCAGGTTATATCTTTGTTCCCATCATTAGACCTGGGGTCCAGTTCTAAGATCAACCTCAACTGAAAAAAAAACAAAAATCGGTTGTGTGATAAATTACCACACCTTAGAAACAAAAAAGGGTCACCTTTCCAGTCACCTTCTCGCATCGGAGATGGCCGATCTCCTACCTCCATGCTTTCACACTGGCCGTCTCCCGTGTCTGGGAAGCTCTCTCATATTTAGGATCTCATATTCTACAGGAAGCCTTTCCCAGTGGCCCTGTCCCTCCATCTGCAAAATCCTTTCTTTTAAAATTAACATACTTATTCTGCACAAAACTTTCATGACACCTATTTATAAACAAGCAATCTCCCTGCTTTTGTAACCTCCATTTCAGTACAATTTGGGAGCACAGAGTTATTGATTAATAAGTGCATTTTAACTGATCTTTCAACTCAGTTTCTTTTCAGGGGTTAGTTGTTTTCCATGTTTGGGAAGCCATCTCTCTTCACTCTGCCTTAGAAAACTCAGAATTTTGTTGTTGTTGTTGTTTGGCTGGTTGGTTTTTTCCCCTAGACTCAGCTCGAGAACCACCTTTAAATCCAGCTTGTCCTGAGTCCCTCGGTGATTGGGGTCTTCCTTGAATCCATTATGCAAATACTTCCACATGAACATGTTCTCCTGGCTTGGCCGTAAGCCTCTTGAGGGCAAGGCTGTTTTGCTTTTGCTTTTGCTTTACATGGCAGACTCTTACTTACGTGCAATTGTGAGGATGCTGGGAAGCCAAGGCTGAGGTGCCATATGCTCCTTACACTTTGACATGTTCAGAGAAACCTGCTGAGTGGCGTCTAATAATAATAACGATAACTCACGTTTTCGTAGACCTTTAAGACTTTCAGAACATTTTCCTTGCAACAGCTCCCTAACACTGTCTACGATAAAACTAGGATCTGTGCATGAAGGAACAGGTCCCAGATGTAGAACTTCATTGCCATCGTGAATTCCCAAGGGAAGAAGGTCGGCACCTTCTCCGTGACTTATAGTCTATATAGAGTCTATAGTTCAAATCCAGTTTCTGGCCCATCCTGGCTATGATATTTTGGGCAACTCTGCTGATTTTCTCTGCTTTAGGCCACAGATGTCAAAAATGAGGCCTGTAGGCCACATGAGGCCTGGGACATTCCCAAATATGACTCAGACTAAACAGAAATGGAGTTCTTATGTAACTTGAATGTGTGAATGTGTTAATAAAAAGAAAAAACATGTATATTTTAAGTTATTTCTCAGAGATCCTTATGGATGGTTTGGTGACCCCCCCCCCCCAATTCTATTTGAATTCCCTGAACTAGGCAACTTTTTCTTACTATAAGTCACAGAGAAGGTGCTGACCTGGATTGGTTAGTCTATGCTAAACACCAAAGCTGTTTAAATTCATCGCAACGGGCTGTTTAGGATCTTGTGTGCAAATCTATGATGAGAGACGGTCATCTTTTCATTAAAGTAAAGTTCCATGAGTTGTGAGGAGCCTACTTAGCTCTGCTTCCCTCTGAGGAAATATAAGAGAGACTATGTAATTTATGCTCACTTTTTAAATTCATGAGGATTCTTAATAGTTCAGATAGTAATGATGGTAATAAACTAAAGAGACCACAGATCAAATCAGCATGTGATTATAGTTAACAATAGAAGTGTGAAGATGACCCTAATTAATTAATTAGCTTCCATGTTTATAGGAAGATTAAGCTTTATTGCATAGGACACCTTTAGCCATTATTGGGTTCAGGGTATTTCTGAATATTTAATGAGTGATTGACTGTGGAAAAGGAAGACATCAGTTAAAGTAATGTCACGGGGCCTCCGGATTCAAGTCCCACCCCTGACCCTTACTGCCACATGACCTTAGTCCAGTAAGGTAAAATGGAACAATGTACCGCTTATAGCACAGAATTATTCTGGAGACCAAGTGTAAAATGCCTTGCAAACCTTGGTAAAGAAGTGCTTTGGAAAGTATGAAGCACTGTGGGAATTTTAGCAGTAATTATTCCTTAGTTTTGACTGAATTTTTGGAATGTATCTGTTCTGACAAAGGGTCACCATAAACAAACACAAAAGAAAAGCTGTGTGTGTGTCTACCTTGTCCGGCCATGGCAGTTTGCGGGGTATCCCCCTCCTTAGACTGTGAGTTGCCTTTTTTTAATCCCAAAGACTGACAGTTCCTTGATAGGAAGCAGGACACTGTATTAGGTGCACTGGCTTAGGCTTGGGCTAGCTTGGAATTCCCACTGTTGCTCATGAGCCGGATGACCAGGATCCTCTCTTTTAGTGCTGATTTTCTCCCCTGCAAAATGGGGAGCACTTTCACAAGCTACCTCTCAGAGACGTTGGGAAGAATGCACGGAAAATCACAAAATTACAGAAATGTAGAGGTGGGAGCGATTTTAGTGCCTCACAGGTGGTCCTTCAAGCTTCACTTGAAGAGCTGAACAAAAGAAGGAACCTAGAACATCCTGACGCAGCCCATTTAATTCATTAATTGTTCTGTTAAAGTTTTCATGCTATCAAGGGCAAAGGACTCTCTTTATGAACCAGATAATCCTCTTCCATCCCGTCCCCCTGGAGTCTACTTTCTGTTCCAAGCTTCTTCCATTTCTTCATCTGAGCCTTCTAGGGCCTACATTCTCTCTTCAGCCTTTGGTATTCCCCTGGACACTCATCACCTAATAATGTCCTTCTTGAACTTACACAACAAATTCAGAGGCTCTCAGTTTCCAGTCATCTCAGACAACAGTATTTCATAAATCCCAGAGCCTCAGTGAATGAATCCCTGGGCCTTGAGTCAGGGAGAATGAATGCAAATCCAGCCTCATTCACTTACCAGAAATGGGTCCTGGGCAAATGGGTTAATCCCTGCCTCAGTTTCCTCACAAATAAAATAGGGATGATAATAGCACCCACTTCCCAAGACTGTTATAAGGATGCAATGATAGAATATTTCTATTTAGCACAGTGCCTTGCACATAGTAGGATTTAATAAATGTTCTTTCCTTCTCAATGCAGGCTAAGATGCCATTAACTTTCTGGGCTTCAATATCAAATTATGACTCATGTTGAACTTGCAACCCCATTAAACTTCTCCAGATCTTTCTCAGATTAGCTGGTATCTAACCATAGCTGACCTAATTCCTATTTGTGAAGGAAATTTATTGAACCCAAGTGTAAGACTTTACCTTTAACCCTATTAAGTTTCATTTTATTAGATTCAGCTCATTTTTTTAGCCTAACAAGATTTTTTCGATTCTGATTGCCAGTTAGTATGTTGGCTCCCCTTCTCAGCTTTGTGTTATATTCAAATTCAGTGTTTTTTTTTTCAAATGCCACTTATGCTTTTATTCAAAGAGACAACATCTGCAAAGTGCTTTGTAGACCTTAAAGGGCCATAGAAATGTGAGTTATTATTATTGGAACAGCAGAAGCTATTTTCAGAACCTATCATTCTTTGATGTCCTTTATCTCAGATTCTTATTCTCAAAACATTTGCTCAAAAAAGGGGCTCTTTGATTCCCTTCACCCCAGGCCTGGCTAACTCTGCTGTTTCCCAGAATCCCACAGAGATTCTCCCTGAGATGAAGGTTATTACAATGGAAATGTACAGAATAAAGAGGATTGTTTTGTGTGTTGGGGGCCTTGACTCACATTTAAACAAAAAGTGGAGGGCATTGTCACACGGAGGATGCAAGCAAAAATGAAAATGGAAACCTTAACAAACAACCCAGTCAAAAACCCATCCAAGATGCAAGGAATAAAAAAGTCTTTTAATAATCCCTAAAGCTACTTATATGATATGATGTTGAGTTTATGTCATTACAGCAATTTCTATGAAGTAACTACTGCTCCTGGGTCTGCTGTAAAAAAACTGTCAATCCAGTTTTCATCAGCAAGAATAAAAAAACTTTATAAAAATGAAGCTTCTTCTAAATTTAAATTAAATTAAATTAAATTCAAAACATGTCAACCCAACTTGAGAAGATCACTCATTTCAAAAATCCTACTGATGCCTTAACTGATTGATCAATTTAATAAAGCAATTCACTTAATATCTTCCTTTGATCATATAGAAATACTTTGCTTCTTTTCCTATGGAAAGTGGGGTTTGATAACCAAAAAGTAGTAGAATGGCTCTATTTTTTAAAATGCATTTGCCGATTTTTTCATCATATCCACACCAAAGTCAAATATTGAACTCCCACTATTGATTGAACAATATGATGCAGAAAACTGAAGGCAGAAAAGGCTTCATGGTCAAGAGTTTGCTTCATTAAGAAAGTATAATACTTCCTCTTGGAAGGCAAAATTCAAAATGGGCA
The DNA here is from genome assembly GCF_048593235.1 of Sminthopsis crassicaudata. Classification (NCBI taxonomy): domain Eukaryota; kingdom Metazoa; phylum Chordata; class Mammalia; order Dasyuromorphia; family Dasyuridae; genus Sminthopsis; species Sminthopsis crassicaudata. The sequence goes on from NC_133622.1 coordinate 11,550,943, forward strand.
TTAAGTGTTCATTTCATCAATATCCAGGAAAGCAGATCAGATGGAGAAGCATTGCACTTAAATCAGTCAAGACAAATTGGAACAAAAGGAAGGGAGAAAGGAAGGAAGGAAGGAAGGAAGGAAGGAAGGAAGGAAGGAAGGAAGGAAGGAAGGAAGGAAGGAAGGAAGGAAGGAAGGAAGGAAGGAAGGAAGGAAGGAAGGGAGGGAGGGAGGGAGGGAGGGAGGGAGGGAGGGAGGGAGGGAGGGAGGGAGGGAGGGAGGGAGGGAGGGAGGAAGGAAGGAAGGAAGGAAGGAAGGAAGGAAGGAAGGAAGGAAGGAAGGAAGGAAGGAAGGAAGGAAGGAAGGAAGGAAGGAAGGAAGGAAGGAAGGAAGGAAGGAGCAACAAAGTAGATGCCCAGTCACTTTGGGAAATGGCTAAATAAATTGTGCTGTGTGGGCCCTTCCTGCAGTTTGCTGCACAGGAAATCGCTGACAAATCTCTAAAGTTTCACTTTTCACATGGCTGTTATGTTCTCACTCTTGGCATCCTCAGAATAATAGCTAGGGAACAGCCAGGTCCTTAGAAAGGGCCTGGGGCTGGACGGGGCTTCCACAACATGGTGACGTCCCCCAGACTGTAAGAAGAACCCTTGCTGCCTTCGGTGGAGGCACAGAGGCTGAAGAGCACCACAGAGGCCGAGGAGCATCAGGGAGTCTGAGGAGGACCAGGGAGTCTGAGGAGCACCACAGAGGCCAAGGAACACCAGGGAGGCCGAGGTTTTAGAGACGATCCCAGGGATTTCCCACCAAACTTTGCACAGAAAGTCAGGAAGGACTAAGCAAACAGCAGCAGAGGCTGCGTGTCCGTGGGAATAAACAGTGGAAGGGATGCCTGGCATGTCCATTATGGGTGATGGATGGGGCTCAATCTTAATCCCTGACTCCCCCTTCCACCTTCTTCTTTTAAAGAATAAGAAACAAATACACAAAGTTCAACAGTTCTGTTACACAATCTTGTGATTTATGCACACTGGGATGAAGTCAGGACTGTCGAAAAAGCCTCAGCTCCAGGATTTGGGAACATAAAAAGCAGTCATTTAGAATGTAATAACCCAGTGGAGTAAAGGCTCTGACTGTTCAGCACTTGGAGCTTTCCTCCAGGTAGTTATGCTGTAGGAGTGTATTTAAGCAGTGAGCATATTTAGGTTAAAGCACTTTCAATTATGTTCAATGTTGCTTTCCTACCACATTATATGGAACACCGCTTGAGATTCTCGTTGGGAGATGGGCTTTTTTTGTAAGACAAAATAGCAGCTATGTCTGTGATTCCAAAGTGAAATATTTGGCATCTGTTCTAGTTTGTTTCATTTGCCATCCTAGAAGACACCTATATTTAAGTTTTTCTTTAAAAAAAACTCAAAGGGGACAATTTGGAGTCGCAATATGCATCCTTTAGCATTTTGGCCTTTGTGTTTATTAGATTTTGAGGCTTTGATTTAAATTTTTCATTGTATTATATGAAAATCATTGGATTAAATCTTTCATTTTAAGTATATTCTGCTAAATGAAACTTATTAAATAATCTTCCTTTCAAAAACTGGGAGAATAAGTTAATTTGCCAAAGTTTGGTAAGGAGCTGGAAACTGGAAATCAATATAATCTTCTATCAGTCCAGTGTCATTTGTCTCCAGAGATAGGTCAACATAAGAGAGAAAAGAAAGATTTGAATCATGTGCCTTTTCATATGATTCATTAATTCTTTCAAGAATGTCTAATTTCTTCTGCTGCAAGTACTTTCCAAACGTAAAGAAGGCAACCCCTCTAGGCTTTAGTCAACTTTGTGAGTTGGTTTGACTAACAGCCTCAGTCGTTTTTCAGTCATGTCTGATTCCTTATTATTCCATTTGAGGTTTTCTTCACAAATACTGGACTGGCTTGTGATGTCTTTCTCCAGCTCATCCATATCTACTGAACCCCCTAGCTGCTTTTACTAAAAAGAATGTTAATTGGAAGAATATCTGTTCTGAAATCTACTTTTCATATATGATATTGGTCTGAGCCTAAACCACAATTTTTTTCTGTTTCTACTTTATAATTCCTGAGCCTAGTCCATAGTGACTAAATCTCTCTCTTTTTCGGTTTCCTCCAAAAAGGTTATAATTTTGGTACAACTTGGATCCATGGTTATTGTGTAAAAAGCTTTTAAAACTTTAAAAGATTAAATGTACTAAGATAGATATTTTTATTATTCTTATTATCAATATTCTCAATCTTATTTTTCAGTACAGATCTGTTTGTTCTTTTTTCCCAGAAAAGTCATTTTAGTGGTAAAGCTTATTTTTGGAACAATACAGTAAACTCATTGCTGACTAATGTTTAAATCATCCTAATCCACAGCTCACAACCAACTGAAAGGAAGTAAGTAATTAATACAATTCTTTAGAAGTCAGCTCGATAGACTATAAACCATATTTTAGCCTAAGATCAAAATTTAGTATCACCTGAACAAGTTAGTTATGCATAAGATCAGATGTTTTTTAATTTATTTTTTTTAAATTTGTGAACATTTTCCTAACATAGTAGAATTTTTTAAAAAGATGATTGCACATGGAACTATAAATCTGTTACATACAACTAGCTATTCCTTTTTAATATTTAATAAAATGTTCATGTAAATTTTTCCCTTTCTCTTTCTCCTCCCACCCCAGAGATGGCTACCGTTAGACAAAATTTGTACGTATATATCTGTGTGTATGTATGTATATATACAAAATCACTTTATATTGACTTCTATTTATCAATTCTTTCTCTAGATGCAATAGTATCTCCTTTTGTAGATCCTTTGTGGTAGATGTGGATATTTATAATATCCAAATATAATACAAGTCAAAATGATTTCGTTGCTTAAAATTGTTCTTAAAACAATGTTGATGTTACTATACACAAAATGTACTTATTTCTGCTCATTTCACTCATATAACTTACAGCAAAAAATGATCAGAGGTTTTTTAGATGGAAAAGAGCTCTAAGGTCAATAAGCCTAGCAACTCCAGACCTTCTCAAGTAGAAGAACCCCATTTTCACACTAAAAAAAAAAAAAATCTGGTCTACTTCCATAGGCTAGTGATTATAGCTTTAGTTAGCTGTTGATTCAGAAAATACTATGAATTCATTAACACTTTTAAATGAATTATTCTTTATTATTCAAAACAATATCTAGATACATTCAAGAAATTATAATGTACAAATGTATACATATAAGACATATTGTTTATGCAATTTCCAGAAGGTACTTTTGTTTTTTGACTGTGAGTCCCACTGCATGTTTTGTCCTAGATCAAATTAACAATACCAAGTTTTCATATTAATTCAAGACCCCTTATAATAACCCCATGCCCACCCCTACATCAGAAGCTAGGAATTTAAAATGACTAGTTTGCGTTTTCTCCTGTCCAATACCACTGAAATGACAAGCTTCACAGTGGAGAAATATCCTACTAGAAGGCAGAGTATTCAACTAAAAAAACAATATTAATTATTACTCAAATGGGTACAATTTAAGGGAAAGTCTAGAGGATTGGAGGGTCAAAGGACCTGGGTTCAGATCTCAGTTCTGCTACTTCCTGCTCTGTGACTTTAAGGCTCCTCATCTGGATTCTAATTTTATCCATAAAATGAAGAGTTGGACAAAGTAATCGCGGTCGAAGTCCCTCAGGTCTTTGATCTGATGACTGGGGGGGGGGGGGTCTTAAAGATTCCTTCTAACATTGAATCTAGGATCCTCTGCCTGGTGGATAACCAGGACTGGATGCTGCCATTTCTTAGAGTTAATCAGTTAATGATAATAATAATAATAATAATAACAATAATAAGCACTGGATTAAAAACTTGGGAGACCAACAAAAGAAAAAACAGTCCCTGCCCTCTAATGGGGGAGAGGGACAGCAGGTAGCTCTCCTAGGTAATAGAAGTCAGATAAGAAAACATCTGAAGAGGGAGAGCATTACATGATCATACATTAGGTTATTGCTTCTTTTAACTAGTCTTCTTGTAGCCTCATCTCTAGGCCCTCTAGACCCTTCTGGACATGCTCCAGCTGGCCTTTATCTATCTTTTTCCCTATTACTTCTTTGTTGTGGAGGCACTTGGGGTACCCAGTTAGTAAGTGCTTGATGCTGGATTAGAACTAAGGTCCTTCTGATTCCAGGACTCTACCCATATTCCCCCATTGTCCATCTTAAATAGGGTATCTCACATTTTCATCTTATTGAAGGATCTAGAATGAAAAATGCTCTTTATTTCCAGAGAAAGGACTGATGGGAGTCTGAATGCAGATTGAAGCCTACAATTTTTAAACTTTATTTTTCTTATGTTTTTTTTTAATTGGTCTGTGTTTTCTTTCACAACATGACTAATATGGAAGTATGTTTTGCATGGCTGAACTTATTTAACCTATACCAAATTGCTTAGTCGCTCAGTGTGAAAGTGAAGAAGAAGGGAGAATTTGGAACTCAAATTTTTAAAATGTTAAAAATTGATTTTACATATAATTGGGGAGAAATGTAAATCTATTCTAAAAGGATTTGGAGTTAAAACTGAATATTAATGTTGAAGCTCCAGAAGAACCTCTTTGAGCCTCAGTTTCCTCTTCTGTTCACTTTTTTTAGTCATGTCTAATTCTCTGTGACCCCATTTGGGGTTTTCTTCCCAAGGACAATGAAGTGGTTTGCCATGTCCTTCTCCAGCTTACTTTACAAATGAGGAAACTGAGGCAAACAAGGTTCAGTGACTTCCTCAGAAACCATGTCAGATTGTTCCACAAATTCAATGCAAGAGAAGTAGGACTGCTGGTATCACAAATGGTCCAGGTTGTTATTAGTTATCATTGATAGTGATGGCAATCTTAACAGATTTATAGTTTTCAAAGACATTTAAATCTTATAGGATCTCAATTTTACTAAATCCTGAGAAAATGGTGCTTGAATTTCTATATAAATGAGCACCAATATGCCTATAAAAATAGCTTCTAAGGACTCTTAGACATCAAATGTTTCTCATGAAACACTTGGATGAGTTGAATGTAAAAGAATCAGAAACATACGGATTAAATTTCCCTTGACATACACTTGAGTTATAAAATTAAGAAACAGTGATTGGCAAAACACATTTGGTGATTTTGAAACATTTGAAAAGATATTCAAGATGTTTTGCTGAACTTAAAACAGGCCGGGTTCTTTTATTCTGAATGTAGTGCACATACACACATATGGAGTGACACATCATGACATCTCTGGGAAAGCATTTATTTCCTTACTTTTAAAATTTTAGCCAAAAGGTTTGTGCTTCCAAATTTCCCCCCTGTGACACCTCCACACAAACCACCAGATTATTTCTTAATTTTTCTGGATTTTCTAAAACACTGTCAACAGAACTGTAAAGTGATCCAACTACATTGGAAATTACAAAACTTCCCTGAAAAATAGTTTGTAATTGTACATAACCTCTGACCCATTGGTGCCATTCCTGAGAGGTCAAAGAAAGAAAGGAAGGCCCTTTTATACAAAAACAAATTTATAGTATCACTTTTTGAGGTAGGAAAAAAATGAAAAACAAATGGGTGACACAAGCAATTAAAGATTAACTGAATAAATCTGTGGGATAGAATGTTATTATTGTCCATGAGAAAAGAATATTAGGAATTCAAAGAAAATCAAGAATCAAATAAACCAACATAGAGCAAAGTAAGCAAACATAAGAGAACAAGGACAATCAAAAAATTATGACAAAGGAAAAAACTAAATTACTTTGCATCAGAAGAACTGTTAGATTTGGACTTGCGTTCAAATTCCATCTTTTATTTACTTATTTATGTAACCTTTGGCAAACCCATTAACCTCTCTGGACCTCAGTTTCTTCTTCTGTAAAAATGAAAAACAATCTGTATAAATGAAGGTGTTGGACTACATGATCTCGGAGGTCCAGGTCTAAATCAGTGAGCCTATGAATCATAAAAATGTCCAGACTGATTTGGACTCTAGAAGATGATGAATATCCTTCCCTCCTAAAAATATTGAAATGTTACACTCTATGCAAGAAATGGAGCTTGCAATGGCAGATGGAAATGATGTATTAGGTTTTTTTTGTTGTTGTTGTTTTTTAACTATGCTTTTTAGAAAGGATAGGGTGGTGATACCAGGTAAAGAAACATTTAAGGATTGACAGCCTTTTTTTTTAAGGCATCAATAAAACATTTTATTTTGTTGCTGTTATTTTTATGAATTTAAAAACCCCAATAACATTCCCATGTAAAAAAAATTATAGGAAATCAAAGCACAAACCTCTGTTATGTAAACTTTGCTTTTTTAAAATTATATAATAATTCAAGATGTTAGACTCAAGTTCTAATCTGACCATAGGCACTCGCTGTGTGAGCCTGGGCAAGTTATTTAACTTGTTTGACTCAGTTTCTGCATCAATAAATAGCAGCCACCTCTCAGGGTTGTTAAGAACATAAAATGAGATAATTTATTCAAATGCTTGGTAAAGCTTTAACTATTATGTAAAGTATAGATATTATTATTCCTTTATTCCAAAAAACACTTCCACTAAAATATCAGACCCCAAGAAGTTACATACACACACACACACACACACACACACACACATACTTTCCCCTCCCTCTCTCTCTCACACACACTCTCTCTCTCTCTCTCTCTCTCTCTCTCTCTCTCTCTCTCTCTCTCTCTCTCTCTCTCTCTCTCTCTCTCTCACACACACACACACACACACACACACACACACACACACACACACATATATTATAAACCACATTCATAGTTTTTCACCTCTTCTGAGATGCCTGAAGTTTGTTTCATGCTTAGTTCTCAGGAAATAAGATTGGTCATTGCAACTAATCAGAATTCAACTAGTTTCTAGTGTTGTTTTCGTTGACATTATTATAAATTAAATGTTGTTCTTCAGGATCTGCTTAAACAGATTTGGATCAGTTCATTCAGCTCCTGCCAATGTCCTGTGAATCCTTCCTATTCACTCTTTATTTTGTTGAACTAATATTTCATTGCATGGTACCAACACTTTCCCCCAAAAGGGAAACATAATTGCATATAATCTCTTGGGGGGAAATGACCAAGCTTACTAAGATTATACAAGTGAAAACAACTTGGAGTTACCCCCTTGGACTCATGCAGTTATAAAAAAAAATGAAATGGAAGCAATTCAGAGCTGGCAGTATTGTGGGAAAATGGCTACATTCATTCATTACTGATAAAAGTACAAATGTATGTGGTTTATTGATGTTGTTTAATAATCTTACAATTCTCAGTAAAAAAAAATTTTAAAACCACATCCTTTGGTCCAATAAATCCACAGTGGACAAAATAAGGGGAAGGTATTACCAAACTCAACTATAACTATATAAAAGAAAAATTAAATGAGAAAAAATGAAAAAAGATCAGAATACTGAAAAGTTAATTTGTATAAAAGCAAATAGTTGAAAAGCAAGTTTGATTTGTCAGTGTTTAATATTAAATTTATAATAAAGCAGCCAAAAGATAGCACTAGAGGAATGATAAGACCACTCAGGATCTAATATAAGAAGGCTGGGTACAGTCAAGATAAGTAAGATAGCTACAGGAAAATCCAATTCCTTCTTGCAGACAAAAATATAATCTTGCCTTGTTTAAAACAAAGGTCCAGTCTTGTATACATTTGCACGAATGTTGTGGTTATTTGTTTTGAATTAGAAAAGGAGTTTTCACCCCATGAATTGACCTTTTCAAACAAGCAAGTACCCCCCCAAAGCTCTTAAAATATGGTTTGCCTCAAATGAAACATGTTCTAAATTGTTCGGGAGCACAATGTTCCATAAATGGGGTGCCCCTGTAATTTCTGCTCAGCCCTCTTTATATCTCATTTACTACAGTTAAGGTTAAAAACCCAAAAGACCAATCTTATGTCTCTGCTGACAGTTCATGACATTGCCTTGGATAAGGTAAGATGAGAAAAAGGTGGGGAAAGTTGGAGAACATCCCTAGGTCAGGAGGACATTCCCCATTGAAGAGAAAGCCATGGTGGGTCCGTCCCCATGAAAGAATTCACTGGGAAAGCTTCCTCTGTGGTGGGTCTGTCCCCGTGAAAGGAGTCACTGGGAAAGCTTCATCCAGCGTTGTGAAGTCCACAGTCACAAAGCGCCGAAGGCCGTGGTCTCCTCCCAGCCCCCAGACACGTGTTCTTAGAGAATGTCCAGGGATGGGGATGCGATGCAGGAACCTCGCCATATGGGCGCCTCCTCACGGGACATATGTTAGAGATGGCCTTGGGCTTCCAAGCCATTATCGGGCAATTGCAGTATAAATGGGATCTCCTCTGAAACCCCCGGGCAGAAACTTTTCGTTTTGAAGACAATTGTGTTCATTATGCTGTAAGAAAGACTGGGAAAACTAATATATGGTGAAATATGATTATAAATGGAAACAATATAATACTCCAAGTTGGCTTTTATGTGCCTTTTTCTACGTGGCCACACAAAGGTTTACAGGGAACGGGAAATGGAAATAGAATCCTTCAGAGTTTGGGATTGTGAGTTTAGCAATAAAAAATTGAGGAAATGATAGAACAATGTTTAAAACTCAATTCATAAAAGTGAGAGGTATGTTGTGACAGTTCGTTGGCTGGAAGACTGACTAGAAATTTTGGGTGGGGAGGAATATTATACAATGAGACAATGATGTAGAACTCATGTCATAACATGGTAGTTGTGGCTGTTTTAGCAAGCTATTAAAAGTATTAAATGTTTATCAAAGTACTTTCCAATAATGATATCTTAGAAATATGAATTAGGGAAAGGAAAATGATGAGGTGTTATTTATTCAATCAACTATCTTTTATTAAGAATCTACTATGCATTTCTTTTCTTTCTCATTTTTTTCCCTTTTTGATCTGATAATATGTATACATATATTGGATTTAACATATATTTTAACGTATTTAACATGTGTTGGATTACTTGCCATCTAGGGGAAAGGGTAGGGGAATATGGGGCTGGAGGGATTGAAACACAAGGTTTTGGAAGGGGTAATGTTAAAAAATTATCCACGCATGTTTTAAAAATAAAAAGCTTTAATAAAAAATAATAAATTAATTATTTTTTTAAAAGAACTACTATGCACCAAGTACTATAACAGATACTAGAGAAACAAGTGCAAAGAATGATGCAATTGCGCCTCAGAAAAGAGTTTCAATGTAATGGGGGATATATTTATATTTCTACTTTGTTATTGTTGTCTGTCCTTTGTTCTCAAAGAGAACCCTGACATGCATGTGAGTGGGATTTAAGGGAGGGGAGCTGTGCAGGTCACCTGCCTCACCTTCCCCTCCACAGCCACCTGAGTCCAGTGGCCAAATGACTGGAGATGGCCCAGAATGCAATGGGAGACCAAGGCTCAAGGGGACACAGTTTGACTGAGGTCACACCATTAGCCTGGGCAGCAACTGAGGTGAAAAATCTCCTCTCCGAGGACTGACCCACTACAATCTCCTGGGTTCCTTCTCTCTTTATGGAGTCCCAAAGTCCCTGGCCCATCTCCTCCTTCGGCAGTCCCTCCTTCATTCTGGGAAACCCCACGCTCCTCTTTATCCCCCTTTGCCCTTTCTGATAAGAAGCTACAATATAGAATAGTATCATTTTTTGTCCTATGCAAGGGATGACATTGAGGGTTATTTTTCATATTGTCTTCCATAGCAACTAGCATAGAGTTTGTTCATAATGGAAATAAAGGACAGCCGGGCACGGGAGAAAGAGCACCAGACTCTGAATAGGAAGATCTAGTTCAAATCTCTCCTCCAGCCCTTACTGGCTGTCCAGCCACAGGCAAACATTTGATGTCCCAGACTGCCCGTTTCCTCATCTCTAATATGAGGATAATAATACCTCCAGTGCTCACTGAGTCCCAGATGAGATAAAGCACCTTGTGTCGAGGAAAGGATGATGTAAATGTCAGTTTTCTTTCTCTTCTTGTGTTATAACCTCCTTTCTTCAGGGTAGGGAAGTCCAGGAGGCAGACGTTTCTCCCCTAAAACCTGGGACTCTCCATTCGCTCATCGTCTCAGAAAGCTGCCTGGGGAAGCTGGTCATTCAGCTAATGCGGGTTAGCGGGTTTGGGCCCGGGAACTCCACAGTTAACTGTCTAGTTCTTTAAGTTCTTCATTTGTTGCAGGCAGACGGACCCTTGCTTTGGCCCTGATTGGCCAGTTGGACTCGGGGTCAGCCATCCGAGGGTCAGCAAAAGCAGTCTGATAGAGACTAATCATCCGGATGTCAGCAGGGTAATTAATGTTTTGGCCACACAACTGATGAAGACTTTTTTTTTATTAATAGTTTTTATTTACCAAATATGTGCATGGGTAATTTTACAACATTGACAATTGCCAAACCTTTTGTTCTAATTTTTCCCCTCCTTAGCCCGATGAAGACTTTCTAGACGTTTAAAAAGAGTTCAAGATCTGAAGGGGGTAACCAAGCCAATGGGACCATGGATCATGAGGGCCCCAAAGAACATCTTTTAGTACCAGATGAGTAGAAAGTGCTCCAGAAGGATGTCTAAACAGCACCTGCCCTATTAATAGGCAGTCAATTCAAGATCCTTTAAAAAGCCTTTAACTTATATTCAATTGCTTGCTATCTAAGAAAGGGGGTGGAGAAATAAGGGAGGGAGACAAATTTGGAACACAAGATTTTGCGAGGTGAATGTTGAAAACTATCTTTGCCTGTATTTTTGAAAATAAAAAAGGGGCAGCTAGGGGGTGCAGTGGAGAGAGCACCATCCCTGAAGTCAGGAGGACCTGAGTTCAAATCTGCCTTGAGACATTTAACACTTCCTGGCTGTGTGACCCCTGGGTAGGTCACTTAAGCCCAATTGCCTTAGCAAAAATAAATAAATAAATAGCTAGAATTAAGAATTTAAAAAAAAAAAAAAAAAAGAGTCTTTAACCAAAAGAAAGTTGTTCTTTTTTAAGCTACCTGTAATCAGATCAGAGATTTTTATACCTGAGTTTCAGTGATTAAAGAAAAAAATTACATGCTGAAAGATGTACTTCAATAAAATTGGTTTTCTTTGTATTTCTATGTGTTTTATTTTCTCTACTTAAAAGACATTGTTCTGAGAATAAGTCCCTAGACTTTATCTGAATCTGAAAGGGATCCATGACACTGAAAAAGTTAAAAGTTCCTGATTTACATGAATGTGTGGAAGTCCTCAATTAAAATGAAAACTATAGAGAGGTATGAGAGTCATACATGAAGACAGTTATGGGTCACATCAGTGTATTCAGTTTGTTAATGCGGAGCAGATCCCTGAGCAGATGGCACCCAAGCCAGCAAGCTTTGCATGGCCGGACCACGGTGCCTTGCCTGGTAGAGACCACACAGTAGGTGACCCCAGATATGCAGGGTATGGTTGGGCAGTTGAGAAGGAAGATGGAGGGTAGCGAAGGACAAACTTAATAGATTACCATTGTACTTGAGCCGGCCCTGCTCAGTCAGAGAGAAGGACCCCAGGTTGCTAGGAAGCCTCCTGTACAAGGTCTGGGATCTACAACAGAAGAATGGAACATTAGGGTGGACGGGGCCATGGGGAGGGGATGCAACGAAGGCAGCCGCTCCAGCCCAGGAGCTTCCCTTTCCCAGATGGATCCACTGAAGAAAAGCATGATTTATTTAGCTTCTTACAGAAGGATCTGGCCAATGTCTTCCTCCAGTGAACCAGGTAGGATTAGGAAAGCAAACCTAACTGGAAGGACCAGAACTAGGGTGAGGAAATGGGAACTTTGCTCAGGGGGATGACACCCCAGAGGCTACTCCCTCCCCACGGTGATTCTCCATTGGTCCATACAGGATCCCAGTGGGCCAATGTGGGGGATAGGAAGCAGAAAAGGAGGAGATTTTCTGAAGAGTCTCCTTCTCCAGATGAGGTGGCTAACCTGAGCAGAACAAAAATGTAAGTCTTGTGGTGGAGGGAGATGGCTCTGAAGGTGGGAGGGCAATGGAGAGCTCCGGATTGCTTTCCGCCCACTGAAAAAGGGTCCTTCAGAGACACTGGTTCTTCAGAAGAGAGATGAACAGATTTTTTAGCTGTGTTCCACGCTGGAACACAGGGTCTCTCAAAAGGCTCCACCTGTGGAAAGGGTCCACTTCTTCATCCTAGCCTTCTGCAGACAGGATCTGGTTTTATTTCTTACCAAGATAAATCCAGACCGAGGGTCAGCGGAGGCAAGGGGAACCCTCGGACAAGGGGGCCTCCTTGAGGTGCTTCCTTGACCACAGCTCTCCTCTTCTCCCAAGTCCACAAATGAGCTCACCTGAATTCCCAGATCTGGCTGCCGGTGCCTCTGCAAGTAGTTAGCCCGCCAACACTGCTCCAAAGAGACAGAACCTGTCATCCCGGCGAAGAAAACTGTCTTATTAGGATACGAGGAAGTTCATGGGAATGGGCCTGTTAAAAATCTGTTGAGCTCAGGCAGACAGCAGACATGTGATAACTTTCAGCTGCTTTCCCAAATCAAAATCAAATTTTCACCCTTTTAAGTCTTTTTTACTTCATGCCTGTAAAGTACATTTTGAAAAAGATGTCATAAAACACATATTTTGGTGAGGAGGAAATTGTTATTTTCAGTATTAACATGGTCTCGTTTTAGGTCTTGAAATCTCAGAGGTGTAACCTCACATGGGCTTTGGGGGCAATGCCCTCTTAGGAATTCCCAGGCCCAAGCTGGAAGTTGCTTCCTGTTTCTTTACATTTTTATATGCCCCATAACCATTTCTGGGGGTCCCCATAATACAAACTCCCTGTATGTGGCCTTATTATATCCCTTTATTAGGCAAGAGTCAGAGGATATGCTCGAGTCTGAGCTTTGCTATTTACTGCTAACTAGGTGACCCTGGCCAAATAGCTTTGTCTCTCTCTGAGGTTCAGTTTCTTCATCTGTAAAATGAGCAAATTGAAGTCGGCGACCTCTCAGATCCCCTCAAGATCTAAATCTATGATACGCTAATAGAATCTTTAAGTCTGTTCTCATTACTCAGTACGGCAACGGTTTCCCCCCATGTCCGTAATGCTGTAAATGGAATTCAGAATATATTTATTTACAGACCGTTGTATTCTGAAGATGGATATCAAAAGAATTTTCACATTACCTCACGTCTACTTTGATTTAGGTAGCTCTGATTTTCAATGGGCCAAGCAATTTTAGCTTTAAAAGGAATTTTATTATTAATTTCTCTAGACTTCTCTATAGCATAGAAATCCCATTAATCATAGCTATGACTAATTTATTTTTAATTACACAATGAAATTGCTTAACTTCCTCTGAATTTTGGCAAGTTTTCTCCTATTCAAAGCAGCAATCTTTTTCAGAGGGAAAAAAAAAAAAAAAGATTTATTCTAAACTAGAAGCAGGTTTCTCTGTGGGTGTTCTAATGCATTTGTTAGTTTCCAGTTCTAGAATGTTTGGCTTCAGGTTCGGCATTTTGGCCTTTTATGGGTTTTTGAAATTGTTATCATATTTCAGAATTATTTCTCAACGTCTTTGAGTTTAACCCAAAGAACTGAAATATGTAACAACAGCACTTAGCATAAAGTTCAAGTTGAAATAAATATTTGAGTCATGAGCATTTCATTACAAACACCTTTTTACTGTGTGCAACTATTTCTTGTTTATAGGAAAAAAGAGAATGAAAAGCCAGAATCTGAAGGAAAAGTTTAGGCTTTTACAAAAATAATTACAATCCACAATGACAAAGAGTCTTGAGTTTTGCAAAGTGTTTTCTGCGCCAGAAACCAGGAAGGTGACTATTACGGGCCCAGTTTTACAAACGAGGAAATTAGGACACCTTGGCACGGTGGAGTCTCAGAGTCAGGATTCAAGTCTCGGCTGTGGGCAGGTCCCAACTTCTAAGAACTTTGGTCTCCTCCTCAGTGAAACGAGAGGTCTCCATGGTCACCTCCAGAGAGAGGAATCGAGGAAGGCTGAGAGTTTCAATGATGGGCCCAGGCACCGCAACTGGGGATTGCTTGGACCAAGATGTGAATCTGGGTTCTGAATTTCGAGGTAAGCCCTTTACTCGAGTTGACTAAAGATTATGGAAATGAACCAATGATGAGCAATGCTGGCCTTTGAAAACCTAAACAGCTCATACACTCTCTATTTTTTTAATTTTTCAAAGCATATGCATTCGACATTAACCCTTGCAAAACCTTGTGTTACAATTTCCCTTATTCCACCTTTTCCCCTAAGTGGCGAGTAGCACAGTAGTCCAATTATTTTTAACTACTTAATTAACTAAATAATTTACTAGTTAACTTTAACCATTTTAACTATTTAGTTAAAGACTAAAATAATCTATTTTCTTGTTTCTTCTCACCCAGCTGTGAAACGCTGCAGAGGGATGAAAGCATATGGGGAGCAGCTCGGCGGCACAATGGAAGGCGACCCCATAAGGAGTCACAAAGACCTGGATTCTAATGTGACCTCAGACTTTTACTAGCTGGGGAAATCATCTAACCCTGTCTGCCTCCATTTCCTGATCTGTAAAAATGAGTTACTAGAGGAAATGGCAAATATGTCCAAAAATCCCAAATGGGCTCATGAAGAGTTGGACATGACTGAACAACAACAAAAAACGCATATTAAAATTCAGGCCAAAAGCTTCCAAACATCAGGTCATTCTTCTGACTTTCCAGGGCCTTTCTTTAGTTCACCTGGCTAACATTGTTCCTATCTCTGTCTTTGCCTTTTATCACCCTCAAGGACTTAATATCTATATAGATGATCCCTCTAATAAATCATCTGCACAATTTCCCAGCTCCTAAACCTCCTTTATCTGACCTCAAAAACAGGGAAAGAATAGTTTGTATCCACCTGAGCATCCCTTAGATTAAACTATCTCTCAGAATTAAAGATCCAGAATATTCACACTGTACTCCTGAAGCCCAGCCCCCCTCCTTTCCACTTCTTCTCTTCTCACTACTATATTCATTACCATGAGCTCCAGTGATTTCACCCATGTTCAGGCTCAGACAAATTGGATTTTATGCTTAAAGATGGAAGAGACCTCAGAGATCATCAAATTACAAAATCAGAGAACTGGTGATCCAGTCCAAACCATACAGAAAAATGGATCACATACAGAACCAGGCATGAGGTTCTGAGATTTACCTAGGGGAACCAGCACCCCTAAGGCAGCCTGCCCCACACCTGTCCAGTTGTAAGTGTTGGGAAGCATTTCTAAATTTTAAAAAACGAATTTGCCTCCTTGCACCTCCCAGACTTGGTCCAGATATAATTCTAACTCGTTCTCCTTTTGAAAGTCCTTCTAATAATTGAATGAAACTCTTATGTTCTCTTCGAGACTTCTCTTCTCCCAGACTAAATGTAGCAGGTCCTTAATCTCATGACACGACCTCAAGACCTTCCTTCTCTGGATAGTCTTCATCTTTTCAAGGTCCTTGTTTAACTTTGGCAACTGGAACTGCACATGGGACTACAGATGAGGTTGGGAGAAGCCCGAAGATAGTAGGAAAAGGGGCCAGAACTGCACATGGGACTACAGATGAGGTTGGGAGAAGCCCGAAGATAGTAGGAAAAGGGGCCTAAGTTTCTCTTAAGACTCAAGACTGCATTATTTTGTCTGGCTTCCCCAATATAGTTCTTTTCCCCTCTAATTTAAAAAAATAAACTTTTATTTAAAATTGTTTGAGGCAATTAGGATTAAGTGATTTGCTCAGTCACATAGCTAGTTATTAGTCATTAAATGTCTGAGCCCAGATTTGAACTCAGGGTCTCCTCACTTCAGGGCCAGGAAGCCCTGTTTTTTATCTACTGTACCAATTAGTTGTCCCTTTATTTGAAACTCTGAATTCCAAATTCTGTATCTCCCCCACTCAAGGTGGTAAGAAATCAGATACAAATTATGCATGTGCAATTGTGTATTTCCATTTTGATCATTATGTACAAGGAGGCTCAAATAAAATGGGAGAAAAGTGAGATAAAAAGTGAGAAATAACCTGCTTCAGTCTGTATTCATTGTCCATTCTGTCTCTGGAAGCAGATAGTATACTTCCACATTCATCCTTGGATGGTCTTGGATTATTGTACCACTGAGAACAGCTTAGTCACATTTCTTCCAACCAACAATTTTGTTCTTGCCCTGTACATTATTGTCCTGTTTCTGTTCACTTCACTGCGCATCAATTAATGTAATTTTCCAGGTTTTTCTGAAACCGTCCTGTTTGTCATTTCTTATAACACAATATTCCACTATGATCATAAACCAGAGCTTGTTTAGTGATTTCCCAAATTGATGGGCATCTCTTCAATTTCCAATTCTTTGCCCCCACAAAAAGAGCTATTATAAATATTTTTGCACAGATAGGTCCCCCCCTTTTTTGGATGTATTCCTCATTATACTTCTGAGTCATATGGAACTTGTAGTAAAACTCTGATTATTTTTAGACAAACTTTTTAACCATGTGTTTTCCATCCTATAATCACAAAGTTACTTTTTTGAACTCTAGAATGAGACTTTCTATTTCTTCTTATTGAATTTCATTTTTTTAGATTCATCTCAGTGTTCTAGGCCAGAGGGCAGCAAACTATAGTCAGAGCTCATGAGATTAAAGAAAAAGGTTTTTATATTTTACATACTGTGTAAAATTCATTCTTAGTTTGCAGGGTAGTAAGACAGATCATTGGCCAGATATGGCCCCAAGCTATAATATGCTGACTTCCTCCCCCATTCTAGACAATGACTTAACTACCTTTCTCATGTTTGTATCTTCTTTAAATTATGAGCATCCAATATATACCTCTATTCAAGCAATTGATAAAAATGTTAAGCAGGACTGGGCTAACCACAGATAATCTGGAATACTACCCTGGTGATCTTCCACACTGAAATTTAATGGCTCTTTGAGACTGTTCATCCTACCAGATCAAAATCTACTTAATTGTCTTCCCATCTAGTTCACAGATTCCCATAATCCCCACAAGAATACTATGTGAATTTTATTTTATAATATTTTTTTTGCTAAAATCTAGATAAACAGTATTTACCAGTATTCTTCCCATCTACTAGCTTAGTAATTCTGTCAAAGAGAAGATACTCTGGCAGGATGTGCTCTTAAAGAAGCCAAACTGGCTCTTTGTAATCACTGCTTCCCCTATAATCATCTCTTTAATTGTTTTTGGATGAATTTTCCTGTAATTGAAGTCAAGCTAACCATCCCATAGTTTTCAGACTTTGCTCTCTTTCCTTTTGTGAAAATCTCCCCCAAACTCGTGATGCTCTCCAGTTTTCTGCAATAATTCAAATATCCCTGATTACTCAGAATTCCCATCTGCCAGCTCTGCAAAATCTCACCTCTGCCATCACTAGAACAATGGAAACATATGATGGAGGTCTAAGATAGCTGCACTTTGTGAGATTCTCAGATGGAAAGGGAAGTAGCCACCTAAAAAGCATCTTAATCTTCTCAGAGCAATTTATCGGGTCATTTGGGGGTTTGTTTCCATGTTTGTTCGGGAGGGCTGCGAGACTGGACTTTGGGGTGCTTTTGTTTATCTGTTTTGTCTTGTTTAGGTTGTGTGGCAGCCGGTGAGTCATGTCAAACATTCATTAAGCTTTTACTTAAGGTGGGGACATAAAGTCTCTCCTGTAACCAGTACCCAACATGTACACTGAGCACCTCTAGGGAACAGGGGGAGACACCGGGGAGGCCGGGACACCCTCTCCACTAAGCATTATTTTGGAGACTTTTCTGAGTGACTCCGGGCGAAGGCCAGACTTAAGGGTGGATGCTGTGATTTGTGCTGAAACTGTGCCGTCTGCCCACAAGGCCGCTAGGCAAAGGCTGGCTTCCAAAATCAGGTATCCTGGGTGCAATGCTGCGTGACAGCCATTGTGACTTCATAAACACGTCACCACTGACATCTGTGAATGCCCCGGGCCACTGAGCTGTTCAGCCCCACAAGGAGGAACCGAAACAGGACATCCTGGCCTCCAAGGGAGCGCCAAGGTGGTGGGGCAGGCAGTGTTTGTGAATGAAAAATTACAAATTAAGTACACTACCCCACACAAAATTTCACACCAGAGAAGTGTTCCTTGGAAGAGGCGTGTGTACATGATTACAGGATGATCAATTCTGAGGGATGCACCTCTTCCCAACAATGAGGTGATTCAGGCCAGTCCCCATGGTCCTGTGATGGAGAGAGCCATCTGCACCAGAGAGAGGCTGTGGGAACTGAGGGTGGGCCACAACATAGCAGTTTCACATTTTGCTGTTGTTTGTTTGCATTTTGTTTTCTTTCTCATCTTTTTTACTTTCTGATCTGATTTTTCTTATGCAGCAAGATGATTGTGGAAATAGTATACACACATTGGATTTAAGATATATTTTAACATGTTTAACATATATTAGTTTACTTACCATCTAAGGAAGTGGAGGAAAGGAGGGGAAAATTTGGAACACAAGGTTTTGCAGGGGTCAGTGTCAGAGAATTATCCAAGCATATCTTTTGAAAACAAAAAGCTTTAATAAAAAATGTTTAACTGTGGTATATGAATGTTATGGAATATTCTTGTTCTGTAAGAAATGACCAGCAGGATGATTTCAGAAAGGCCTGGAGAGACTTACAGGAACTGATGTTGACTGAAATGAGCAGAACCAGGAGATAGTTATATACTTCAACAACAATACTATATGATGATCATTTCTGATGGATGAGTTCATTTTCAACAATGAGATGAACCAAATCAGCTCCAATAGATCAGGGATGAACTGAACCAGTTATACCCAGCAAAAGAGATGATTATGAACCACTAAATAGAATTCCCAATCCCTCTAATTTTGTCTGCCTTTCCTTCACAGATAATTGTACATTATTTCAAAGTCCGATTCTTTTTGTACAACAAAACAACTGTTTGGTCATGTATACATATATTGTATTTAATTTATGCTCTAGCATATTTGACATGTATTGGTTAACCTAACATCTTGGGGGGGGGGCAGGGAGGGGAAAAGTCGGAACAAGGGGTTTGGCAATTGTCAATGTTGTAAAATTACCCATGCATATATCTGGTAAATAAAAATTATTAATTAATTAAATAAATAAATAAATTTAAAAAATGTTTAAAAAGAATGAACGTGTTTGAAGTCTGGTTTTTAAGGAGGTGGAGAATGTGAATAGATGCCCAACAGCAGGAAATTCCAGAAAGAGAGAAAGAACCACCTCAAGCAAATTATTTGACCTTAACCAGAAATTTTATAAAGCTGAATATTTGAAAAAATATTCAAGCTACTGAAATAACCATAAGCTATATGAATACTAGATACATAAATACTAGGAAAAAAAAAACTCTAGGATTTTAGGGAAGGAACAAAAAAATTCAGGTAATATCTGCTGGACTTAGAAATAGATTAAGAAGCAACCTGGATTCAAACATTATCTCTGATGTTTACTAGTTATATGACTTTGGACAAGTCATTAAAGCTCTCTGAACCTCAGTTTCCTTATCTATAAAATGAGAATAATGATTTTCCCTTCATTCGCATAGGGAATTTTCAGGTTAGGAAATTCCCAATATAAATCCAGACTGGCACTCTGTGATTTACCTTCTTGACATTTGCTCACAATAATATGAGGAGATTAGGTCATTTGCCCAGGGTCAATACCTAGTTTGTGGAAGAGGCGAGATTTGAGCCTGTCTTCCTGTATTTGAAACTAATTCTCTATCTGCTATCCCTTACAGCCTCTCTGATCCATAAAATGAGAATAATGATTTCCCTGGTCCTTTCCTCACAGAGTTATTGTAAGGATTAAATGAAATGCAAAGTATTTAGCAAACCTTAATATACTGAGGAATTGGGGTGGTGATGATGATGATGATGATGATGATGATGATGATGATGATGATGATGATGATGATGACAGAGCTGGAAGAATTGCAGAAATCACTCTGGAAAATTCTATAGTTTCAGAGATGAGTGAACTGACAACTAGACAAAGGTGATTTATCTAAGATCAGACAAATGGCAGGGCCTAATCTGGGGCTCAGACTTGAAACCAGCTAGATATTATTTGTCCCACTACACCATCTTGCCTCCCTATATTCTGGTTTTGATGCAATAATCAATAGACAATGACTAAGTTTTTGGCACAGGAACACAATGACAATGAAGGATGCCTGGTGTTGAGAAGGCAAACTAGACTTAAGAAAGTGAGAACTTGGAAGTTTGCTAACTATGAAAAGGAAAAGAAGAACATGGCAGAATCGCAGTGGAAAAGTCAAGAAGACTTGGACTCAGCTTGGAGGAAGTAAATCGCAAGGTTATAAGTCTGGGAAAGTGGGAGGATCACATTTGGAAGTTCTGTCTTTCAAGAGAGAGAATGATAAACTTAAGTTATATCAAAAAAACAGATGTTTCTCTTAATATTTCTACTGAATATCAGCCCTATATATTATCTAATCCAGCTTCTTTCAATTCAATAAGAATTTATTAAATACCTATTAAAGTGTCTGATAGTGTGCTATCTGCTGGTTTTCCCCTCACCCTCCAAACTTAAAAAAACAAAAAAACAAACAAAAAAAAAAAAACCTTTTTTTTGGACATAGACCTAGTAGAGATATTGCTGGGACAAAGAGAATGAATCCTTTTATCATTCTTTCAGCATCGCTCCATATGCACAATGGTTGGGTCGATTCACAATTCCACCAACAGTGCATTAATGTCCCAATTTTTCACATCCCCTCAAAATCTGTCATTTTCCTTTTGTCCTATTAGCCAAACTGATAGGAACAAGGTGGTGTCTCAGAGCGGCTTTATTTTACATTTCTCTCTGTATATATCAAGGAGAGGAGGACCTGCCTGTTGAAAGCATTTCTGTTTGATAAAGAAATATTTAACCTCAAGGGAAAAAAGACTGATTTGGGGTAGACATGGGAAGATAGCGAAGGCCAGTGATATGATAGTTTTTTGTGAATGCTTGCAGGTCGATCATGTAGAAGATCAATTCAAATTACTCTGTTAAACCCCAAAAGGAAGAAGTTGAAGAAATAGAATAGGCAAAGAGGAAGATATCAATTCAATGTGAGAAAAAAACTATTTTCTAACCATATGAACTACCCTCAGAGCTTCCCCTCCCCCACAAAAGAAAGCAATAATAAATTCTCTCTCCGTTCCTAGAGGTCTCTAAGGGCAGAAATCTAGAACAGAACTGATCAAAGGAAAAATTCTGCAGTCCTTTCCAACTCTGACATTCTATTATTCTGTGGTTCATTTCTAGGTCCTATAAAATATGAGGACAGGCATTTAAGATTCATGTTTAATCACTGACAATTATTAATTTCAAGTTTATCTTTTACTTTATAAGATCAATTATAAAGATAGCGTTGTGTCTATAGCCTAGAATTTTTCCTTCTGGATTTCGATACATTAATATTTTGTTAGATTAATTATCAGAGATTATTTAAATTACATTAGTTGAGTGTAAATATTTGCTGATAAGTCCACTTTGCTTTTACCTCATTAATCACCTGAGGTAACTCTCACAGTTAAATATAAAATGTGTCCCATTTTCCCAAAGATTTCCAATATACATTTTAATGTCTTCCCAGTAGCAAAACACACACTCTACCAAGTCAGAAATGCTATGGAATCTGTTCTACGGCATATCAAAAGTGGTAGTGAATTATGAGAACGCTGGTTAGAAGTTGGGCTCCCTCCTCTTGGTTCATTTTGGTCATGCTCTAACTCAGTGGTCCTCACACTTTGTAAATAGGGGACCAGCTCACTGTCCCTCAGACTGTGGGAGGGCCGGACTACAGTAAAAACAAAAGCTCACACTCTGTCTCCACCCCTCAGCCCATTTCCCATAAGCCAGCAGGCCGCATAAACGTCCTCAGTGGGCCATATCTGGCCCAAGGGCTGTAGTTTGAGAACCCCGGCCTAGCTGAAGAAAGCCTTATCAAGCCTGGCCTAGCAAAGCCCGGCCTAGCAAAGCCCGGCCTAGTAACGCCCCGCCTAGCAAAGCCCCGACTAGCAAAGCCTCGCCCGGTGGTCCTCAAACTTTTTTAATAGGGGCCAGCTCACTGTCCCTCAGACTGTGGGAGGCCGGACTATGGTGAAAACAAAAGCTCACACTCTGTCTCCGCCCATTTGCCATAACCCGGTGGGGCCGCATAAACGTCCTCAGCCCCTCGGGGCTGGGCCGTAGTATGAGAGCCCCTGCTCTAACTCCTTGGTTTCCCTCATAGTTCTACGAATTATCTTGTTTCATAGTCACAATTCCCACTGCTTTTGTCTGTGAATTCACAAGGTGTGCTTGATAGTGTTGGAGGTGACCACAAGAAGACCTGAATTTGATTCCTGCCTCAGACACTAACTTCAGGATTTTGAGCAAGGTTAAATATTCTTCTGCTTTCTAGCCTTGTTTCTACATCTGTAAAAGTGGGAGTAATAATAATAATAATAATAATAATAATAATAATAATAATAATAATAATAATAATAATAATAATAATAATAATAATAATAAATAATAATAATAATAATAATATCTATCGCACCAGATAACTATGTAATGGACTCCATTATCTCTATGGCCAGTCCGTATCTTTCTCCCGAGCTTCATTCTCATTTGTCAGTCTGCTGGACAGCTTTACCTGGATATGTACAAAACAAAAATTCATTCTTTCTCCTTTAAACCACTCTTACCCTGAACTTCCCTGTGAGGGGCTCCTGCCCCAGGATTACCAACTAGGAACCATTAGAAAACATTCCCTCTCACTCATTCCCCTCCATATCAAAACAATGCTTAACTCTTGTCTGTTTACTTCCTCAACATTTCTCACCTCTTCCCTTGTATCTCTACTAATAAAACAACCATCCTCATTAAGGCCTTCATCACCTTTTTTTTTTTTCAGACTCCAACTATTCTTATTTTTTTCTTCTTGCCCTAGTCTCCAGAACTGTTGTATTTCTCATATTTCACCTACTCGTCTAGTTCTTCATGCTTTGCATTTTGTTGTATGATTTCTTTCTCCCATGCTTCGCTGGCCGCCCTTTGCCCAAGCCTAATTTGCAAATAATTATTCCCTTCCTTAAAACCACGGGTGTCGGAGCAGTTAGGTGGCGTAGTGGGTAGAGCGCTGCCCTGAAGCCAGGAGGACCCGAGTTCGAATCTGGTCTCAGACAGTTGGCAGTTTTTCTAGCTGTGTAACTCTGGGCAAGTCTCAGAAAAAGAAAAAAACAAAAACAACACCACTCTGTATCTCCTGTCCAGTTGGTTGCCTTTGTTTTCATACATTTCTTGCTTTTCTTGGAGGGCTCTAATTTTATTTTATTGTACTTAGTTTTCCCTCGATGTCTCATGTGATTTGGGGAGTCTTGTGAGTTCCTCTCTAAGTCCTCGCTGAAACCTCATTCTTTCGGGGAGAAGCAGCGTTTTTACTTCAGTGTCCCCCTCTGAGAAGGAAGCCCTATGCCCACTGCAAGTTTCTTTGGTTGGGGTCTTTCTTTCCTTCTTTGTATGCTTATTATTATTTTTTTTTAATTTATTTTTTAATGAGAAGCATTAGTCTGGATGGCGGCCTTCCCTTCAGCTCTCCCCTCGGACCAGGAGCCCCAGACCCGAGGCTCCCGGCAGGTGCCCGCAGCATTCGTGCCCCACCCCCACTCGCCCCGCCCCTCCCCCTCCAGGTGTGCCGGGGTCGTGGCCGGGCTGCGGCGCTCCTCGGGGCGGACTCCCCTCGGGCCGCGGGGCTGGGACAGCGACAGCCCGGGAGGCCTCAGGCGGGAGCTGTCCGCGAGCTTTGTGCTGAGCCTGCCCCGCCTGCGGGGTTTACCTCTCACACCTGACCCACGCAAACCTCGCCTGGGCCTTTTGGGTATTGCCCCGCCGGGAGGACCGGCTCTCCTCCCCTTCTTTCTTCTTCTCTATGTTCTCCCCGAGGCCCAACTTTGTTCAGTTTGTGGGTAAGCCTGAAGCCCGAGGGATTTTCCAGCAGAATCCCCCCGCCTCGTCACCTCTTGCTTGGAGTAAAACGGCCTCCTGCTTGGATTCTCGGAAGATGGAAGAATGGTGAGGTAAGGGCAAATTGTGCGGCCGAGGCCTCTTTTTCTTCTTTTTTAATTAAAGCTTTTTATTTTTAAAACATAAGCTTAGATAATTTTCAACAATTCATCCTTGCAAAACGTTGTGTTCCAATTTTTTTACTCCCTCACTCCCTTCCCCAGATGGCAAGTAATCCAATATATGTTAAAGGTGCAATTCTTCTGTAAATGTTTCCACAAGAAAAAACAGATCAAAAAAGAAAAAAAGAGAGAGAGAGAGAGAGAGAGAGAGAAAGAAAAAAAGGGGGCAAATAATAACAAAAAGAGTGAAAATGCTATCTTGTGATCCAGGCCCAGATCCCACAATCCTCTCTCTGAGTGTAGATGGCTCTCTTCATCACAAGACCATTAGAACTGGCCTGAATCATCTCAATATCCATCAGAATTGATCGTGGCATAATCTTGTTGCTGATCTCCTGGTCCTGCTCACTTCCTTCAGCATCAGTTCCTGTCAGTCTCTCCAGGCCTCTCTGTAATCATCCTGCTGGTCGTGTCTTAACAGTAGGACAATAGTATTCCCTAACATTCATATACTGGAACTTACTCAGCCAATCCCAACTGAGGAGCAGCACTCAGTTTCCAATTTCGCTGCCACAAACATTTTGGCACACACAGGTCCCTTTCCCTTCTTTAGAATCTCTTGGGGAGATAATCCCAGTAGTAGCACTGCTGGATCAAAGGATATGCACAGCTTGAAAGGCCTTTGGACAAAGTTCCAAATTTCCCTTCAGAATGGTTCACAACCCCTCCAGCACTTTATCAGTGCCCCAGTTTTCCCACAGCCCCTCCAACATTCGTCATGATTGTTTCCTGTCATCTTAGCCAATCTGAGGGTGTGAGGTGGTACCTCAGAATTGTCTTAATTTGCATTTCTCTAATTAATAGTGACGGAACATCTTTTCATAGCACTAGAAATTGTCTGTTCTTATCCTTTCACCATTTATCAATTGGAGAATGGCTTGAGTTCTTATAAATTTGAGTTAATTCTCTATATATTTTAGAAATAAGGCCTTTATCAAAACTCTTGAACATAAATGTTATCCCCAGTTCATTGCTTCCCTTCTAATCTTGTTTGAACAAAAACTTTTTAACTTAATATGATCAAAATTAGCTATTTTGTGATCAATAATGATCTCTAGTTCTTCTTTATTCACAAATTCCTTCCTCCTCCACAGATCTGAGAGGTAAATCATCCTATGTTCTTCCAATTTGTCACTCTTTATTGTCTAGATCATGAACCCATTTTGACCTTCTCTTGGTACGGGGTTTTAGTTGTGGGTTATGTCTAGTTTCTGCCATACTGGTTTCCAATTTTCCCAGCAGTTTTTGCTAAATGCTGAGTTCTTACCCCCAAAGCTGGGGCCTTCGGGTTTGTCAAGCACTAGATTGTGATGGTCATTGACTATTTTGTCCTGTGTACCTGGAGTAAAGGCTAGAAATATAGGAAGGAGGAAGTAAGGTTATCAGAGGCTTTAATGACTAAATATATTTGATCCTGGAGGAAATAGGGAGCTATTAGGATTTGTTGAATTGGGAGATGGACATAGGGATGGAGTAGTCTGAATTATTCTTTAGAAAGCTCCCTTTGACATCTCAGTGGGAGAATAGGAAGGAAAACTGAGGAAGGAAGACAAGTCAGTGGGCTATACTTCAAGCTACTGGTTTCTGCTGGTTTTATCAACAGATTAATTCAGCAAATGGTTGTTCATTATTGTTCATTCCATTGGCTCAATAATAATTGTTTCCCTAGTTGCTTCCCTAATTCCTTTCTACTTTCAAGTGGAAGAATTTACAAAATAAAGCAGGGAAAGAAGAAAGGATGGACTATTCCACTGATGGACAGCTCGGCTTCTTAGCCAGCACTAAATGGTTTTGATGAACACTGCTTTATGATGCAGTTTTAGGCTCAAGGGCCTCTTGCAACAAAAAAAATGAGAAAGGCCTGACTTAGGGGTGGCTGGAACTGTGAGCGTGGTAGGTGGAAGAGCACACAGAGCAGTGGCCGGTGTGATCCAGTACAAGGTCACCAGTCATGCCTTGGGCCCAGCCCAGGGATGAGTCTCCATTGGTAGTCGTCCCGAGATCCATTCGCCTCTCCCAGTCACGGGGAGCCAGTTACAGCATGGCTACATGTGCTCCGCCGTCTCTCCGAAGCCCTTCCCCAGTGCTTGGCTCTCTCCCAGAAAAACCTCCTTAGGTTTTCCACATGGAGAAGTTCCATCAGTGGATGGAGCTGATGAGGTCTACACCTGCACCAGACTCCCATCAAACAGTGAGGCACCGGAGGAACGACGAGAGGATGTTGGACCGGTTATGAACGCTCTAAGCTTCGCTTTACTCATCTCTAAAACAGAAACAATAACATCTGCATATCTTAATTTTTAAAGCTGTGTTTAGAAAATGCTTTATGAATTTTAAAGTTATAGCATAAAATTGTAGGATAAACACAAGCTGTTATGATTACCTTCAGATTTGGGATTCAAATGAAATAAGTTGGAGGGGCCTTGGAGATAAATTCTATTTCCTTGCACTGGTGTGGAATTTTAAAGGCATTCATCTATTCCCAAAGATAAGACTATAAAGAAAGCTTAAATTGGGAGTACTCAGGTCCCAGACTAGGCTACAGGGACTTGGACCCCATGACCCTAAGAAAAGCTTTTAATTCATAGACCAACAAAGAGCAGATTAAAAGAAAAGTTTATGGTAGAAACTGTTTCCACTTTAGAGTGGTTTTGAAAGTGTTCTTTTGCTGACTTCCAGTTTTATCACAATCCATTACCGAGACAAGGAAGTGCGCATGTTATTCTTGGGAACATGAGATCCATAAAAGTGGAAAGTTTGTCGATTTCTGAAGTGTAATCCTATCCTAATCGAAGCTGTTCCTCCCTTCCCTATTTGTTTGTTTCAAAGACTAAAAATAGGGGCTGATTCACCAAGAAGGTTAAAGCTTTCCAATTTTTATAAAAACAAAGCCCCATTTAAGCTACCACTGGAATTGTAGGAAGAGGCGACTATAATGATAGATATTGAAAACTATTCCAGTGTATCAGACTCAATTCTAAGAAAATAGACATCGGTTGAAGAAAATGTTCATTGGCAAGGTACGCCAATCTCCCTTTCTAACCAAATATTCTAACGTCACTTTAGTTACTATTTAAAATGGAGTTAACATTACATTTTAATGCAAATAATTGCTTTGAAAGGAATGTTACTTAAGGGGCTCAGACAGCCTAATTTCCAAACATGGTATCCAAAATTAGATGAGTGGATTCCACATTTGGGATGAATTTAGAATGCAGGCTCTTCCTAGAAAGAAAGGGCAGAGAGTCCATGTTAGTATACCCTATCCGTCAGTCGGGTCAATGACTAACATATTGTACCAACTAAGTAATCAGTACAGGAAGATAATGATGATTCTGATGAGATTTGAGAACCCAGACTTTCTCTTAGATGTCCAGATTGCTAATAAATGCAGTTATGCAATGCGGTGGGGCAAAAAGAGCCCTTGCCCAAGAATCAGGAGTCAAAAGGCTCTGTCCTGCCTCTCCATTAACAAACAGTCCACAGCTGTTGGATAAATAATTACTTTCTGCTAGACTGTATGCTAGGTATCAGCCATGTATTCGATCCACCCATTAGAATGTTAATTTTGTGAGGCAGAGATGTTTTTTTCTTTGTATGACCATCAGTTAGCGCAGTGACTGCCACATAGTAGGTACCTAATGTTGATGATTAATGTCACTGGGGCAACTTGGTTTAAACCTGAATAATCATCAAACATTGGGGTTTTTTATGGGATAATTCTTCCTGAAGTAGCCTAAGGAGGCTCCTAAAATCAGTAAAAACCAGTGCATTTGGAAATCTGAGTTCATTAAATGGTAGCATTTGGGAGTGAATAATCAGAGGAAGATGACACTGAAAGACATAGTAAAAACAAAAACAAACAAAAACAAAAACAAAAAAAAACTAGATTTAAGTGCATCAATTCAGATTTAACTTCTGCCACTTTACAACCAATGTGAACATGGGGAAGCCAGATAGTCTCTCTAGAACTCAATCCTCATTTCTGTAAAATAACTGGGTTAAACTAGATAATCTCAAAAATTCCTTCTAATTTTGACATCCTGTAATATTATACTTCCACAGTTACCTTTTCTAAGGAGTTGACATTTTGGAAATAAAGGGTGGCAAGTGGAAAAAGTCATACAACCTCACATTTGTATGTGGTAATAAGGGGATATGAAATATTGTACATTTTTCTTAAAATACCAATTAATTATGACACTGGAAAGAACTATCTTTTCAAAAACATGACCATGGGAAGGCAAAAATAGTTCAGTAAAATGATCTCAGTGTTTATGGTTTGACTAAGAGATTTCAAGGTTGCTATCTAAATTTGAATCAGAACCATGATTCAATAGGAATATATTTACAAAAATGCTACCAAATGCTAGCTGTGATGGATCTTTAACTTCTCCTTTGACTTCCCAGGAATGCTACCAAACTTTGTAATATAAAGTTGGTCCTGGATAATTTGGCAAAGATAACATGGATCCTTTTGAAGATCATTTTAGAATCAGTGTTTTCTTACTCTGATTAAGAATCTAGCCTTATAAGGAGAAAATGCAGGAATTCTGAAGAGATTGTTATAAACAACAGATAATACATTTCTTTCTCTTATCTTTATATATCCCTGACCCACCCCAACTGTTGTTTTTTTTTTAAACAAATACAAATGATAAGATTAAACTGAACCAGACATAGAAGTATTTAAAAAGTTCATTTATATATGCAGTTTCCCTAATGCTGTGAATTTAACCACCAGGTACTAACATAGGATTCTAGACACCAAAAAGGACTTGGCTCTGGAAGGCCTTCTTAATCACTTTGACCCTTAGGTCATTAAGGTTGAGTTCTACCAGTGTTTAGTTTTCTATAATTCTCAGAGAATAAACAGCCTTCTACCCTGAGCTCTGACTTTTTCTTGGTGGCCACCTTCATCTTCTAGGATTTAAGTCAGTATTCTTATCCTGGGGTTCAGGGATTTCAAGAGAGGGTCCATGACGTTGGATATATATATATATATATATATATATATATATATATATATATATATATATATATATATATATATATATATATATATATATATATATATATATATATATATATATAAAATAAAGTTTTTTTAAAAGTATATATATACATATATATATACTTTTTAAAAAACTTTATTTTTAATAATTTCTAATTCAAAGTGAGCATTTCCTTCAATCAAAGTGAGCATTTCCTTTAATTATGTAAGATTTTATTCTGAGAAAGGGGCAAGAAGCTTCACTAGTATTCCACAAGTGTCCATAACACAAAAATGGTTAAGAACTTCTATCTAAGGATTATGGAGAAAACCTTATCTCCCTTGTAATTCTGTTTTTCAGTGAACCCTAGTAATATGAATAGCACAATAGAAATGGTCTCCAGTGTGAAGTTGGGTATATTTTGTTATCATATGTTTTGTTATTTTTTAAATCACCATAAGAAATAAGACATATATATATTTTTTAAAAAGTGTTAGTTATGTTTCCTAGTCATAGGTCACCTCTGTGTAGCCTATAATAAAAATTCCTAAAGTTCCGTTCATTTGCTTAGTCTCCCCACTTTTGCTTCTCCTACAAACAAGCAAAGGAACAGAGCAAATAGAAGATATTTTCCAAATGATGTTCAACTCATAGCATCCAGAAGGAACAATCATTCGATGAAGCTTCCAAGAACTCTATTGCCAGCTTATTTATTTAATTTATATGCAGAGTACATCTTGTGAAATGCCAGGCTGGATGAATCAAAAGCTACAGTTAAGGTTGCTGGGGAAAATACCAACTGTCCCAGATGAGTAGAAGGTACCACTCCGATGGCAGAAAGGGAAGGGAAATCCAGACGCTTCTTGATGAGGGTAAAAAAAGAAAGTGCAAAAGGGAGCTTGAAGCAACATTAGAAAAGGAAAAAGCTAAGATCTGGGCAACTGGTTCTAACAAGCAGAGAGAGCAGAAATGGAAGTATTTTATGTTTCTGGGCTAAGAGATCACTCTAGATGGTGAGTATAGCCACAAAGTTAAAAGACTCTTGACCTTGGAAGGAAAGCAATGGCAAATCTGGACACCATACGGGAAAGCAGGTCTCCTCTTGCCGACAAAGAATTGTTCCATCAAAAGCAGGCTTTTCCAAGAGCAATGTGTGACTAAGCTTTGGACCCCAAGGAAAGCTGAGCCCTGCATAGGATTGATGCTTTGGAAGTGTTGGAGAAGACCTTGGAGGGTCCTTGGAGAGCAAAGGGATCAGATCAGCCGAGATTAAAGAATCCAGGATGTCCACTGGAAGGCCAGTATCAGAAGAGAAGCTGGAATACTTTAGGCACAGAGTGAGACAGCAGGGCTCATGGGAAAAGCCTCTGAGGCTGGGAACAGTGCAAGGCAAGGGACCCCAGGAGATGGAATGGAAGAGAGTGTCCTGGGAACAATGAACATGAACTTGGACAGAGTTGAGAGATAAGGGGGTCAAAAGGGCCAGCCATGCTATGGTTCATGGAGTCACAGAGTAGTGTGCAGCTGAGCAATAACCAACAGCTAAAGAACATAGAACCCTCACCCTTAACATAGAACATGGACTACCTCACCCTTAACAAAGAACACGGACTACCTCACCCTTAACACAGAGCACCTCACCCTTAACATAGAACATGGACTACCTCACCTTTAACACAGAACACGGACTACCTCACCCTTTACACAGAACATCTCACCCTTAATACAGAACATGGACTACCTCACCCTTTATACAGAACATGGACTACCTCACCCTTTACACCGAACACGGACTACCTCACCCTTAACACAGAACATGGACTACCTCACCCTTTACACAGAACATGGACTACCTCACCCTTAACACAGAACATGGACTACCTCACCCTTAACATAGAACACGGACTACCTCACCTTTAACACAGAGCACCTCACCCTTAACACAGAACATGGACTACCTCACCCTTTACACAGAACACAGACTATCTCACCCTTTACACAGAACACAGACTATCTCACCCTTTACACAGAACACCTCACCCTTAACACAGAACACAGACTACCTCACCCTTAACACAGAACATGGACTACCTCACCCTTAACACAGAACATGGACTACCTCACCCTTAACACAGAACACGGACTACCTCACCCTTAACACAGAACATGGACTACCTCACCCTTAACACTGTTGGGGACCTTTCCCCTTTGATGTGTGGTCATTGGCAAACGCTCCAGTGCTTTCTCATCATAGCTACTCATCAGCATTTCTTGTAGATCA
The DNA here is from genome assembly GCF_048593235.1 of Sminthopsis crassicaudata. NCBI lineage: Eukaryota > Metazoa > Chordata > Mammalia > Dasyuromorphia > Dasyuridae > Sminthopsis > Sminthopsis crassicaudata. The sequence continues at coordinate 11,582,463 of NC_133622.1, forward strand.
GGAGAAGTAAACTGACAGAAATACCTGCATCCATTACACCTGTGACATTATCTTCCTTTGGACTTTCCATAATTCCTTTTTCCCCAATGGATGAGAGAAATTTCACAGTCCCTCTCTCCATTGCTGAGTACTTTGTCAAATAATCACCCCTTCCCCTGAGACCCAGCTAGCAACAGCTCAGGCCACAGGGCCCAGAAGCCGTGAGAAGAGCAATGACCTCAGTTCATTTTCTCTGCCTCCAACCCAACCTATAAAACTACTCTCAAGAGGAGCAATGCTCACAGGGATATGGTCTGAAAAGGGATTCTGGAAGTGCTCTATCCTTCCTCCAGCAGAAAAGAAAGTCTTCACCATCCCATCCCTGGAATTGCCAAATATCAGAAGCTAATGTGATTTTATTAATGGAGATAACACGGCTGAAAACACATACAGATCTGCTTTTATCTCTGTATCACAGGTACTATCTCCCCCGAAAGAAACACCCTCTCCTTGCAAAAGGGGGCTACCTTGTTTCTCCATTTTCATTTCCAGTCTTTAGGATAGTAGTTTGCAAACACTTGGGATTTGGTGGGGTGAGGGGGTTAAAGTGACAACAAGAAAAAATCGTTATTGGGGCTCTGCTACAAAGTCAGAGGCCCAGAGCATGGAAGCAGAAAGCTGCTTAGAAACCATTTCTTCTCCATTGTTTAGGCCCACAGAGCCTGATCACTGCCACTGGGCTTCGGAGGTCATTTCCAGATTGCTCCAAGACATCCCCACCGGTTCTCCCCTCAGTCTCTTGCTTCTCCAATCTGTATTGCATACCATTTCCAGATTAATTGTAAAATCCATATTTTATAAATTATAAATTTATATGTTATGAAATATATCTAGAGTTAAAAGATCCATGAGAAGCCTTCTAATAACCCATGCTACAGATGTGAGCAATGATGGTGAAAGTCCAAATTGGGTGGGTCTGAACAATTCTCCCCCATTTTAGAGATGGGGAAACTAAGGCTCAGGGAAGCTAAGTCAGCTGCCCACCATTGCAAAGTAGTGAGCACAGGAGAAGTTTTAAGTGCACCTCCTTTGACTTGCCATTGGATGACTTGGCCTTCCAACTTTCTGTAAAACTTTTGAAAGATTCCATTGCCTTGCTCAGGAGCATTCTGCAGGGATTTCTGAGGGTTGTGCAAAGTGACAAGTAATTGTAAGTAAAAGATGACACAACTCTGAGTCTCAGCTTCCTCACCTTCTCTCTTAGTAATATCCACAAGCCCCAATTATTTTTTCCTCCATAAACTGGAGGTAATAATGCTTACACTATTTCTCTGCTCCAGAATTACAAGAAATTCTAGAAGGGATCCTGGATAACACTGAGATAAATCCTCTTGCATATGGGCCCTTCAAAAATGATGTGAACATTTCCTCCTTTGGGTTTGGAATTGCTCTTTCAAGGGCAAGGATGCTAGTAATTTAGAATGGACAAAAAGCTAGGTGCAGGAAGATGGGGAAGAGGAAGGTGGGCTGGTTTGCCTTTGGGAAATTGCAGAGAGCTGTCAATGACTCAACTTCTTCCTGAAAAGAAGGGCTATTTTTTTTTATCATCAATATTCTTCTGGTCTCTTCTATGTCTCTATATGTCTAACCCCAAAGGAAATGTGAGAGGGGATTATTGACTGTCTGGTAATTCTCATGCATTTCCCCCATTTTCTTTAGAATCCTGGGTTGAAATAGGGACTGGACCTTTGATTTCATTCCTTCTGAAAGCAAATCAGTATTTTTTCTGCAACTTAGTCTTAAAGAGTTGCCTAGAACACTGAGAGGTTAATTGACTTGCCCAGCCAATATGTGTCGGAGACAGGATTTGAAGCTAAGGGGTCTTAGTTTTCAAAGGTCAGTACTAGGAATGAGTTGACTGTAATATGATTGTATTTTATATACAATCCTTTATAAAGCAAAGCAATTAGAATGCTGTTGGGAAGATTAATACTCTGCTTGGAGACTTCCATGACTGCTTTTCTCTAGAAAAGCTCACAATAGAACTTCTTGATCACATGGACAAAATAAGCATCCCTTTCTGTAAATGCAAATTTCACCATTCCCTATGTAACCAGGTACCTTTTATTGTCATTTGGTGAATTTGTTTGCTCACCAGCATTGTTTAGATCTATAAAAACCTATAGATTTCCTTTTTAAATTGGGATTGCAAACTCTCAGGCTTTAAGTAAATGTTGTTGTGGTTAGAATTTGAAAACATTTAAAGACTGAGAAACGCCTAAGTATTTAAGAGCACTGAAACATCCAGTAACTTAATTATATTGTATTAGAAATGAGTCCTCTCCAAGGGGCTTTTCCAAATATTTAACTAGATATAATGTTTTAAATTAATTTGGGCTATTATTCTGGAGGTGACTATTTGAAAATTAGGTATTTTTAATATTTGTTAGTCAAGAAAACTGAACACTCAGATTCAAGTTCCAAGTGGACTTAGGGGACTTTTGTTTCAAATGACAAATGCTTTTCAAAGAAGCTACTTCTCCGTATGCTTTTACATGCCCTTTTAATCTATTTCTGGTATACAGGTTTTTCATTAGCAGCATAACTTGGTTTACTTGGCCCTGTCTTGCATTTTTCCATTGCTCTGAGTACTGGGACACCTGTGTGCAGTGCAGAAAGTGTGGCTGTCTCCTGATTGATTCTCTCATCAAGTATTTACTCTGAATGATATGAGCTAGGTTTCACTGGGTGTTTTGCAATTTGGAGGACACTTTTCCGATATGATTTCATTTGGTCCTCACAGCAATGTAGGTGCTACTTTTATTCTCATTTTGTAGGGGATGTGGGCAAAGCTTCTGGGACTTATTTAAGGTGGTCAGCATCGGTAATTTGTTCTTCCTGATTCCAAATCCAGCCCCTTTGGGTCACTGCAGCCTCACCTGCCTCAGTGTCTGTTTTGTGAAAAGAACTGGGTGGAACTTAGGAATCCCCACAACATTGGTACTTTGATCCATGATTATAGCCCATATACACTTGCTTACTTTGTTCAATTGTTACTCGATTTCTCCCATATAAATCTCATATAGGTCCACTTTCTGTTTGTTGTTGTTGTTGTTGTTGTTTTAATTAATCTTAAAGGTGCCAGCCTACCACGGAGAATGTTTGTCGCTCCCCTTTGAATTTTTTGGGTGAAATGATTGATCCAATTTAATTTGTCTCTAATTTCTCTATATTATCTAAATGCATAAGAATGATGACAATATTGAAGGAAAAGTGAATGGGAATAAAAGAACAAAGAAGCCTGATAAACTTAATATGAATATCTGAAAAGCAGTTATGGATTTTTATTTTGATGGGACTTGTGGTTTCACTAGCATAGGGATCTTCTGCAAAGGAAACACCTGATGACTTTGTGGAGCAACCCCTGCTCTGCTCCTTAACTCTTGGAGCATTGTCTGGTGAGGGGCTGAGGGCCCAGGATCAGTGTCTTCCAGAAGCTTCCCTGCTCTGAGACCAGGTTGTTACCTCCTATGTCACTCTTCTTTAAGAAAAAATAATTTCTTATTATAATCTGTTAGGATTACTAGGTGAGAACTCAGGTTGACTTGACAGTTCTCTGGCTCAGACCTGTAAAGGGAGTTTATACCTTAGGAATCCTAGAAGGAGCAAGCTCATTGGCTGAAGTGGTTCTTCCCAGAAGCCCTTGCATTATCCCACGCCCATTCTCTGGGAGGATAAAAGCAGCAGCATTGGGCCTGGACAAGCAGTCTGGACTGGGGAAGGACAAGAGCTGGAGGAGATTCAGAGCCAGGATTCAAGAAGAAGTCTCTGCATTACATCAAGCCTGACGGGGCTCTCTGCAGGAAGGGAAGTCACTTCTCTGGACAAGAGTTAACAGCAACCGCTTGGAGACAACGGTTCACTACAGGAAGAAGAATCTGTCCGAGAGATTTGAGTTGACACAGCAGATCTCCTCCCAGAGAGCGATCCAGCAGCTTCTGGAGACGACAGCTCGCTACAATAATCCAATAATCCAATAGATCTATGGGGTCATCAATGTGGGAATTCTCCCCAGTGCAACAGATAGCTTCATCTTGTACAATTCTTAACGATGGTCTCCTATAAATTCACCACAGAGGATTGACTGGGATCCCCCTCTCAGGCTCTCTTGACATTATTAAAACACCAAAGAGGCCCTAAGTCTGTCCAGCAGTTACCAACTTACTCTTACTCTCCGACTGGCCATCTTCATTTCTGTTCATTGAAACTGGTTTACTCAAATGTAAATAGTTGCAAAACAAGGTTAATTTGCTATATAAAAGTTTTTGCTTCTATAATTTATTGACAAATTTGGTGGTGAGGACCTAACCATTTCCCCAGCAAAGTTCTGTACCTGAAAGCAAGCAAACAAAATAGTACAAGAGTGATTGTACCTAATTACTCACAGCCTCATACTTAAGTACTTAGTTTGTCATTTTTAAGAGTGACAGCTTTATCAAGTCAGTGTGAATGTCGTCCACCGTATCTGAACTGAATTTTGTTACTCTTCAATATTGTAACAATTTACTTACTTGTTTTCATCACAAATAAACATTCTGGCTCCTTTCTTCATTCTTGTATTGATGTTTTTTGTTGAGCTTATAATCATTTTAAATAAATGAACTAGCTGCCATCCTGAAGGGTATCTGGATCCCAGTGATTCTTGGGGCATATTCAAAGAATAACTGGCTAGAATTATCATACAAAAATCTTTAGACACAAAAAGGAGGAAAGTAGGTAGAGACTCTGGGGTTTCAGGGGCTATTGATTATCCCACCATATATGGGAGTTCAAACCAAGGAAACCTTGGAGCCGGAATTAAAGGTGGAATAGTGCAGCCAACCAACCCAACATAAAGGCCCTAAGGACAGGACACCTGGAACTGGAGCCAAAGTGGGGCTGGACTTACTGCTACTGGCTCTATGGACCTGAAGACAAAGAAGGCAGCTGCAGGAAACATAAAGGTCCAATTTGGGGGTATTGTCTAGTGCCAAAAACAGAAGAAAATTAAAGGAACCAGAAAGTAGCCTTTAATATGAAACAATTTCAGTTACTATAAAAATAACAAATTTCTATTTTGAAGGTTTCCTGTAATATCCACACAAAAGTATAAGGAATAAGCCTTGTCCTTTTTCTGCAAGGCAATTTTCCACATACTTGAAATCAGCCATCACGTACCCTCGTTTTCTCTTATGCACCTGGGATGATGGGCCTTGACTCCATCATCTTTGTCATTCTCCCTCAAACATCAGTGCAGGAAAAGGGAAGACTGCAGAATAGGTCAGGACATGACAAACTCTCCAAATGTTCTCCACAAACAACACAAAATGGTTCCTTAGGTCCAACATGGAGCAGCAAAAGAAGCACAAGTTGGGGCAGAGCAGGGTCCTCTGGGCCAGTGCAGAAGATCTGAAGAAAGATTCCAGAACTGAGGCTTGGCTCCAAAGTGTAAACACCTCTAGGCTCTTCTGCTGAGTGCCTGGAGAAGGTGGGCCGTTGGGTGCCCGAGCAGG